>NW_003299103.1:415244-418065 GCF_000151645.1 Tuber melanosporum
CTTCTTCTGGCGGATGTGCTTGCAGAAGGATTGACTCAAACTGTTAAACAACCAGCAGACCCATACCTATTCTTCGAAGGAAAAACCAGTCAATATCTCTACTATTAGATAACTCAATGTTTAATTTACTTTGAATAGAATCCCAGGATTTAGGATGATGATTGGAAATGTATCATCTATACCCTGGGAAGAATAAAAGGTAATCAAGTCAGCCTGATAGAAGTCTGGTATTGACATGTAATGGATGGCCTTCAAGGAGAAGAACGAGACCAGGAACTGTGCTCATAGAGCTGTTTTGAATATGAATTCACTGGTTGGAATGTCACTCTCGAAAAAGGATATAAAGCCATCCGAGATAAGGAATCAGTCAAGTATAAAAACGATATTCAGACTTTGATGGGGAAAATACATAATGAAAATCTCCATGCTCGACCAACAGGACCAGCCTGGTGTATGGTGTGTGACAGGAAATTATCCTGTAATATTGAATAGTGACTTTCCTTAAATAAATTTGATACTGACTCAGGAAGAGAAATGGCAGTCCGAGAAGCAGAAAGGGATGAGGAGGAATATAAAGAATGGGACCACATAGAGTGGGACAAACCAAAACCTATGAAATGATTTTCAGACAAAAAACCGGCGGATAAGAATCAAGTAAAGGTAAAAAGGAAGAAACTCTGTATGAAGGGAGATAGTCTCTCCAAAAAGCATAAATAGGAACTGAAACCTAAGAAACTAGTAAAAAGGTCTACTCGGGCTATGAAGTTGATACACACAAACTTTATAAAAGCTACGAAGGAATCCTACAGTCTACAATTGACGAATGAAAGTGGGAAGACTATTACACTCGTCACGGAAAGAAAATCCACAAGTATAAAACCTACTAGGGACTAATTCACATATCTAGAACAAGGGCAGAGAACTATCCATTGAAGATACTAAGGTCGAGAAAGTGGTGGTGGTTCACCCTTCTAGAAAGATCTCTACTGCTAAACTTCTAAATAACAACAAACTTTAGGAACTAGGTGAAAACAAGGAAATAACTTAGGTCATTTTATTGGGACAGACAATGACGGTGTGTGGATAGTCTAGAAGAAACATACTCTCTAGGAATCGAAATCAACAGCAAAAGGGGACATTGAAGGGAAGGAAATAACCTTGCAATTATGACCTGAGTGGGAGTACATGCGTCCCTCTTACTACAAGGTTAAGAGGATCAATAAAGAGTCATGTATGAATTGGTGGCACCTTTAGGCTTCTCAAGAGAGTATTGTAAGCTTGTCCATAATGATGTAATGCATGTCTATTAAGAGGGTCATCAGATACATAACCTGGAAACTGAAAGATCGCTGATAAGTACCAAAACCTAGACAGGAAACAGATAGCACCAAGAGTACTGGAGGAAGTGACAGTAGGGCTAAGACCAAGGATCTAGAGGAAAAGCGAAGCATATCTTCGATCTATACGAGAAATAGGTATAAGAGCTCCAGACCTTACTTTTAGTTAGTACTTTTTAGGTACTGCACTGGTAATGAATTGAACCTGATACTGTGAGGACACTATCTATAATTAAGCGAGGGTGGAGAATAAGCTTGGGAAAGTTATCAAAGAGACAGCCCACCAGCCTTACACACTCAGCTTTTGTTTCCATGATATCTAGATGATGGCAGAGACTCCCTAAATTGGTTCCACATGTAGTAAAAGTACAAGGTATGGGAACTCCTTAACAGGGGGTAAAGACTGCTAGTAGTAGGCTGCCTGAAACCCCAAGAGGAAACCAGTTTGTCTGAGAAGACCCAAGTGGTCAAAACTGTGCAGGCACGGTAATAAACATTCTAGTTGTTATTAAACCTCAGACATGTCGAAACAATGAAATAACGATTTGACACCTTACCCAAAAAAATACACTTTTAGCACACCGAAAACTACAGGATATAATTGTTTGGAGGGATATGCTTAGAGTCATATTATAAATCCAAATTGTCAATGCTACAAAATACAAGTACTGCTAGATTCAGGATCCAATGTGTTCCTAATTAACAAAGAGCTTGGACAGAAACTAAAAATTCCGTTCACAGAGAGAGCGAATCCAGTCAATATTCAAGGATACGATGGAGTATTAGCTCTATTGGGAGGAAAGTTTTATACATGCCCTATTTGGCTTGAAATAGGTCGAAATAAACACTTGTCTGAAGTTGTATGTGAAATTGTAGCAGCAGGCAACTATGCGATGATAATCTCTTTCTGATAGTGGCATTCACAACACCACTTATCCAACATTGGAGAAGATGAAAAGTGCGAATTCAAAGACCAGAAATGTAAAACTTGTATGGAAGAAGAATATAAAGGAATCACTGATATGTTTGAATACAATGAAAGAGTTACTTGGGATAAAAATGTAATTCAAGTAGGAAGGATTAGAATCATAGAAGATCCTAACAAGATCAACTTTGATTCTCTTCCAAGGCACTATGGGAAATTCAAGAAGCTATTTCTCCCACAAACTGCAGGAAAATTAGCACCTAGGAGAACTATCGATCATCAAATTAAATTAGTCGAAGAAGTGAAACCATCTTTAGAACCTATTTACCCTCTGTCTGACAAACAACTTAAGTTGTTATGAGAATACCTTGACAATATGTTATAGCAAGGAAAGATCATGTGAAGCCAATTGCCTTTCATTGCTCCAATATCTTTTATACTAAAGGTAGATAGAAGACTATGACTAGTAGTGGACTACAGAAATCTAAATAAGATAACTATCTTTAATAAGTATCCACTACTGCTAATGTCTGAGTTATGGTGATTGTGTAGCAGGAGC
>NW_003299103.1:418243-425668 GCF_000151645.1 Tuber melanosporum
GTAATAAAGATGTTATAATGATTAGCTGATATTAAACTCACAATTGCAATCAAGCAATTACTTTTTCACATTAAAGATGAGGAATTGTTAAGCTATGTGATAGCCATCGATAGGGTATTCAAGAGTACCCAAAAGGTGGATTCAGTACTAAATGGAAGTCACCTACATCATTTAAAGAAGTTCAAATATTCCCAGAATTGGTGAACTTCTACCCACCTTTTATAGAAAACTTCTCAAAGATTTGTGCTCCAATTACAGAAATATTGAATGCTGATCCCAAAAGGATTTAGTAGAGCTGGAAACAGGAGATAGCCTTTCAGGAGCTCGATAGAAGGTTTACTATGGTTCCAATATTATACCATTTATTCCCCAAGAGATAAACAGTGATGGAAATGGATGCAAGCAATTTCGCTTTAGATTGCACCCTATTGTAATTTGTAATAAAGAACTTTTAGCAATATTGGAAGTATTCAAAGAGTGGCACTAATATCTAGATGGAGCTGAAAAACCAATAACTGTGTATATCGATTACCAAAACCTTCAATATTTCCTCACCACGAAGCTCTGGAGTGGGTGCCAAATCTCTTGGCTGCAGAAGTTAGTAGATTACAACTTTAAAATGGTTTACCCTCCAGGTACAAGAGGAGGCAAACCTGATGCACGCAGTCAATGGCCTGAGTACCATTCTGAAGGTAGAGCTATGTATGGCAAATAAGCAATATTGACACCCGAGCATTTTCAAGTCAGGTGTAATGATCCCTCCTCGGATAGTTAGTTCTTGGCGATGGGAAACAATACTGCTCTTCTTCTTCTGTTTATTTTCTTAGTCTTAAGATAGTACTAGGCCTTTGCCTACGTTTCTAATAGTATAAAACCTTTATCTTCGATCAGGAACGCTGATTATAAGCTTTCTCTAACTCTTCTTTGTGAAGAGCTTTCCTTGGCGTAACGATAACATTGCAATAAAGATAAAGATTGTAAAGGTGTTTTGTATTTGTTAAAGTAATAAGTAGGAAAAGTACTTAGAACAAAGCATGAAGAACCTATCCTCCTCAGCCGCATCGGCCTCCTTATATAGTGTTCTTCCCACCCATAGTCATGTGACCCAAAGTGGTCACATGTGTGAAACCAAAACATAACAAACTAGTCATGTGACCAAAGTGGCCACACGCTTAAAACTTATGACCTCATAGTAAGGTCATGTGTAAAAACTCATAAACCAATCAGAATGCAATAAACATGTCATATGACTTGACTGAGTCATATGCGTGAAACCCATGACCTCATAACGAGGTCATATATGAAATATAAATCATAGGCACAAGGCATACTCGCAAGGCATACTCACAAGGCATACTTGCCAGGCGCACGTCTCATGACTCATAATCAAGTCATGTGTGAAATATAACAAATCATAATATATTAAGTTATATGACCCAAATGAGTCATATGCATGAAACAATAACATACCTATAACTGATAACCATGAGTCATGTGAAAACCTTTTCCATTCCAAGCCATATTGGTGACATCAGTTTAGTAACAAGAACTGTAAATAGGGAAATTCAAATATGCTTAATAGCTAGTAACACAAGAGATTATACAAGTACAGGTGATATACGGAAAAGAGTAAATTAGAACCACTTGGACTCTATAATTTGAGTAAAATAATTAGACAAAAGAGTAAGGTTAACAACCAAAGATTTAAGGATGGTAGCAGGCCACAATCTCTATGCTATACATGAAGATATAATCCCAGTACGGGGACAGCTAATTGATAAGACCAGTATGGTAATCAGGCTACCTGGTAGAACTTATGGAAGAATTGCCCCTGGAAGTGGGTTAGCAGTCAAAAACTGTATTTCAACTGGTGTAGGTTTAATCAACACTGAATATACCAGTGGAATCAAAGTTTTGGTATTAAACCACCGAGGCACAGACTATCACTTCAAAGCTGGTAATGGAATTGCCAAGCTGGTGATAGAAACAATTAACACTGCGGATATGATGGAAATAGACAACTTAGAAGATACTGAAAGAGACATCTTAGGATTCGGCACCACAGATATTGCCATAAGGTCTATTATTATCGGAGAATTAAAACTGGTACTCAGCCAGATACACATATCAATGGACCAAAATACATACTGGTATGATATGGCCAAAGTACCTGAGCGAACTCTCATAACTAGCTCTATACTAGCCTACACGGAATTGAAGAAATTCAATCCAGAATTCCTAGAGCAAATCCTAAAAGCCATTCCGGTGAGAGGAAATGGCTTACTAGAAAGAATAAAATAAAGAAACTATTAAACAATGGCAATCCTTACCCAAAAGACTGGATCCTGTCCGATGAGTTGCTTTTCTACAAGCAAACACTATTTGTACTAAAAGACCAGGACCTTTACACAACAATAGCTGAAGAATGTTATGGTACTAAGATAGCAGGACATTTCGGATAAGAAAAGATCCTTAAGATAATTATGAGGGACTTCTATTAGAAAGGCCTGACAGATTGGATAAATGATTACGTATAGTCATGTGACAATTGTCAACATAACAAATTCCCACGAGATGCAAAATATGGTCTACTATAACTGCTGTCAATAACCTATACGGCATGGGCATTAATATCTGTAGACTTTATTATACAGTTACAACAAAGTTAAGATTATACCTAAATTATAGTAGTAGTTGACCAGTTTACAAAAATGGCCCACTTTGTAGGATTAGAAGGGACAGCTACCACAAAGGACGTGGCTACAGTCTTTAAAAAGGAAATATGGAAGCTACAGGGCTTACTAACAGAAATTGTCTCAAATATGGATTCGAAGTTTGCAGGAGAATTTTGGAAATCTTTGATGTAAAATATTAAATATAAAAAGAAGGATGTCTACTGTGTACCACCTATAGATGAACAGACAAACTGAGTGAACCAACTAAGTATGGGAAGGTTACTTATGTAGTTTTGTCAACTATGATCAAGATGACTGGTACTAATTGCTACACCTAGCCGAACATGCTTAGAATAACTTGGCAATCAATGAGCATAGAATGTCCTCTTTCTACAGCAAGTACAGATTTCATCCACAAACTGAGCAGATGAAGGAACATGAGGCGCAAAATCCAGGAGCTACACTTTATGCAAACTGGATAAAAACGATCCTTGAGGAAGCAAGGCAATCACTCCAGCAGACACATGAGGCTATGGCTAAATACTATGAAAGTGTTAGGAATACTGCGATCCAATACCTAGAAATCACCCTAAGCAGAGTAACCCCACTCAGAATCACAATCTCTGGTCTCCAACACCCCCCTCCGGCCTCCTTATGGGCACGTATGTCATCATACATATCAATCTCAGTTGCCTCCTTTTACTATAATAGTACAGAATTGTAGGTATTAGAATAATACCATATAAGTCACCACTGTCCATCCAATCAGATCTTGTTGGTAGGATATATAAGAGGGAACCTTCGGCTAGGTTAGAAAAGTACAATGGAGTAAATCTGTCACCTACTCAGAGAGTTACTAGGCTTTAAAGATGTAATACCTGTGGCATAGACCATAGGTAATAGGACATTTTTACATGAAGATATTGTATCGATTGGTAAAGGATCTCAATGAGAGATCAATACATTTACATTTACCTTATGATAACCAGGAGAGTCTAGAACTCTGCGAGATACTACTATAGAAGCCAATAGACTTCAAGGAGTATTACAACTAAGTTTGGGAATACATTGTAGCTGGGGGGATGACTCCTAATACTACAACAGTGATTGAAACTGTATTACCAAGCGCAAATAAGGGTTGTCGACTGAGGGAATATTTGTCATTCCAGTGGAATAGCTTTCTGTGAATTAGTAGGAAGTTCTCCAGAAGATAGCTATCGGTTGGGTAAGGAGTTATGAGGGTTTGAAGCCGGGGGACATAGAAAGATTGCGATTATGACTACCTTTGCAGATGCAACCCGCAGATGAAACTGATCATTTCATCAATGACAGAGACAATTGGGGCCAACTCAGTTCCACTGCAGAACTAGGCCATAGGTCTAAAGACTTTAATGATCGGATAACTACTATTGAGAACAGTATGGTTTCTAGTTAGTTATGTTGTAATGACTGAAGAGGGTGTGGTGATTTTCAGGATCTCTAAATATTTGCACCTTTTAAGAACATATGACTTGCAAGTTATAATCAGAGAAGTACATAGTTGTATAATAAATAGATGTAGTCTGCGAATACTGAGATACAGAATATAAATATCACAGTACCTGCCAAGCTTTAAACATCATCAAGCAATAGAGAAGAGACCTTAATAATATAATATTGTCTTTACTATGCAATTCTACTTTACCTATTTTTACTTTACTGTTAGTAGTCATAAATTAAATGTGTGAAGTCTGAGCCTTCCTAGACAATCTTCGTCTACAGAAATGAATCTTGGTTGGCCTAGACAACTCTGCAGTCTCTCAGGTTATCTCCGCCTAACAGCTATGTAGCCATTATTCAGAATGATATAGAATAGAGTAGAACCGGATGGATTTTCATGGGATGCAGATTCTTGTAGTAAACTAATTGTATATGGGTAGAGAGTTCTATAGTTAGTATGATATCCACTTGGTCATGACAGCTTGCCACTGACAGGTTCATGATCAGAAGAGTTTTTACTCCAGTAGTTGCATTGCAGATGCAGCAGCTAAAACACTTCTGTCTGGCAGATGTTAGCAAACTACACAGTAGTATAGTTCGCTATGGAGGATCTTTGGTCTGACGTTTAGAGGTAAGCTAGACAGTACAAGAGTGTTTGGTGCTCGCAAATGCAGAGTATTGATAGGAGGCAACTGGCAGTGTATGAAATCTACTTAAGTATATGTGAGTTCTCCTCTACTCTGGTAATTAACTACGTTTTGAGATCAGGAATTAATTGAGTATCATTATGGCTTAATACTATTAAGTTTTACTGTGTTATTTCTTTAAACTCTACTATTGGGACTTTCAAATTTTATCATATTTGCTCAAAGAAGAATTTATCTTGGTACAGTTGCAACTTTAGAATATATCTTCACAGAGGGAGCTTCCATTAAAGAGAGTTATGTGGCTTCAAAGATGTTATATCTGTAACATAGGCCTTAGGTAACAGGACTCTTTTATACACAAATATGATATTAAATATTGGTGGATTTCTATAGAGAGCCAACATGTTCTCATCCACCCTTTGATGACTGGAATAGTCTACCACTCCTAGCAAGTACTATTAAAGAACCCAATTGACTTTCTAGTATGTTATAGCTTTGTTAGAGAATGCCTCATCATTGTAGAAATTATCACTATTACTAAACATTGAACGAAATGCTGCTATCTTAGACAACTAGGAGCTGCCAACTGAGGGAATATTTGCCATTCTGGTAGAATGGCTTCTTGTGAATTAGTAGTTTGCTATTCAGAGGATATTTGTAGGTTGGATTATGAGTTATAGAGGTATAAAGTCAGCGACTAAGAAGGATTGCATATATGACTACTCCTGTAGACATGACTTACAGATAAAACTTTTGAAGATTAAATAATCACTATGGGAAACAACACAGTTTCCAATTGGTGAAATAGTAATTACCAAGAGAGTATGATGATTTGTTGAGTCTCTTAGTGTCTACATTTCAGGAGAATACCCAGTATCATAGGTTATTACTAAAGAGATACATAATTTGTATAAGAGATATATGTAGTCTGTAAATACTCTGATGTGGAATATAAATGTCAAAGTGTTTTTCAAACTTCTAGACATCATCAAGTAATGGAGAAGAGACCTTAGAAATCAAATATTCTTCACACTATTCTATTTTATTTTTACTTTGCTCTTTTTAGTCATAAAAGAAATGAGCAACCCTTCGAACCTTTCTAGATAAGTATTCATTTACAAACGAATCTCGATTGGCTGAGACAAGTCTGAGTTTATTCAGATCATTCCTGCCTAATAATATTAAATAGGTAAGGCCATTACCTGTTCAAGAACTACTATATACAGAGTAGGATCGTTACACTCATCCTGTTTCCTATATTAACAAAAGAAATACAAGAACACAGACTCTTGATGGTCACAACTCCCTCAGATGTTCAAATCCTTCTCTGCCATAAGTGTTAGGCAGAGACAACCTGAAAAGTCTCAGAGTTGTCAAGGTTAACTAAGATTCGTTTCTGTAGATGGAGATTGTCTAGGAAGGCTCGAAATGTATTCTCATCTATTTACAACTACTAAGAGTAAAATAAAGTAGAATAGAATCATAAAACAATATTATATTGTTAAGGTCTCTTCTCTGTTATTTGATGATGTTTAAAAGCTTGGGAAATACTTCGATATTTATATTCCATGTCAGAGTATTTGCAGACTATATCTATCTATTATACAAACTATGTACCTTACTGGTTATAACTTGCAATGTTGGGTATTCTCCAAAGGTGTAAATACCTAGAGACACTGAAAATTACCACACTTTCTTCGGTAATTATGATATTGCTAACTAGGAACTCTACTGTTCCCAATAGCAATTATCTGATCTTTAGAATTATTTAAACTTATGGTCTAGTTCTCAAGTTAAACTGAGTTGGTTCCAATTATCTTCCTCACCGATGAAATGATCAGTTTTATCTGCTGGTTGTATCTGCAGAGGTAGTTATAATTTCAAACTTTCTAGGTTACCTAACTTTTAACCTCTATAACTCTAAATCCAACCAACAGATATCTTCTGAATGACTTCCTATTAGTTCATAGGAAGCTACTATACTAGATTCTTAGATAATACATCAGTTGGTAACCCTTAATTGCTCCAAGTAACAGGGTTTCAATTGTTGTTAGTATTGGGAACAATTCCTGCAATTACAATGCATTTCTGAGCCCAATTGTAATACATTGTGAAAACTATTAGCTTTTGTGATAGTGTTCCTCAGATTTCTAGACTCTTCTACTTGTCGTAGAGTCTGTGCGAATGTATTAGCTTCTTGTTGAGATCCTTCAACATTCAATACTCTTTCTTTGTACTGAAATGTCCTGTTATGTACGACACTTGCCACAGTTGTCACTACTTTGAAGTCTAGTAACTCCTTGAGTAGTTGACAGATTTACTTCATTCTACTTCTCAGACTTACCTGCAGGTCCTCTCTCATATATTCTGTAGACAGAATTCACTCAGATGGATATTCGTGATATATACAGTGTTATTCTTACACCTTCAATTCCATGGCTTTCTAGTCACAGGATGATACTGATATGAATATGTATAATAACATGCGAACCATATAAGGGGGCTGGAGTGGGGAGTTAGAGACCAGAGATTCCAATTCTGAGTGGGGTTACCCTACTTAAGGTAGTTCCTAGATATTAGATCCTGGTATTTCTAATGATAAGTACTCCGCCAAGGCAAACAAC
>NW_003299103.1:425818-437692 GCF_000151645.1 Tuber melanosporum
GGTTGTCATATTCCACGGAAGCAATAGCTATGGGTAATAAATGGACTGAAGAGTAACAAGTAGGCAAATGAGCAACAAATAAATGAATAGTAAGAAATATATGAACCAACAAATCCACAGATGGACTAATACATTAGCAGATGAATAAGTAGCCAGACAGATAGAGGAGCAGATTAATGGATGGATTAATGAGTCATGTTACTGGTGAATTGATGAGTAGTGGTACAGGTAAACAGATACTAGTATAGCAGTAGGGAATGAACAAATGAATGGAGTGACAAGTGAATAAATAGCAAAACAAATAGGCAAATGATAGAGTAGCTGGAGGGATAGTCAGACAGGTGAATGGATAGTTGTATGAAAGACATGCCAAGCAAGCGTGGAATATGTCAGATAGGTTCAGAGCATGTTGGGTTGTAAGTGGTAGTTGTGAGTATGGCGAGTAGCTATTTTCACCAGGCATAACTGCACTGCACCTAATGCAGAATTTCTTTTTGCCTATGTAGACCCATATATCACCTAGATATGGGTAACAATATTGCAAAAAATTGTACAAACTCTTTAACAGAGGTTTGTATCTGTAATGGGGGCTCTCTCAGAGAAGATGGATCCCAAGGTTGCAACCGTACCGAAATGAATTCTTCAGCAAAAGTGAACAAATATAATAAATGTCAAAAGTCTCAATAGTAGAGTTTTGAAGAAACAAAATGGTAAAACTTAATATCGTTAATCTACAGCATTTACTCAATTAAGTCCTGATCTTGAGAGGTAGTTGATTGCCAGAGTAGAGGAAAACTCACATATACTTAAGTAGATTTCATATACTGCCAGTTGCTCCCCATCAGTACTCTGTATTCGCGAGAACCCAACTCCCTTGAGCTGTCTAGCTAACCTCCACGGGTTGGACCAAAGATCTCCTATAGTGAACTAGACTGATCTTGTGGTTTGCTGACATCCACCCAATAGAAGTATTTTAACCGCTACATTTAATATGCAACCGCAGGAGTAAAAACTCTTCATATTGTGGACATGTCAGTGGTGAGCTGCCATGACCAAGTAGATGCGATACCAACTTTGGAACTCTCTACTCATATACAATTAGTCATGTACAAGTATTTGCATCCCTGAACATCTATCCAGTTCTACTTTATTCCATATTATTCTGGATGATGGCTATGTAGCTCCCCCGATAGACCCTTTCGGATGTTGACTACCAATAGGCGCTACCCATAGTCAACCCTCCTAGAAATAGGTCTTATCATGACCTTAGACTAGTGTCTCAGAGTCCCTAACGATTCTCAAGTACTATTACACTTTCGGGGCAACGGACTTCGGTTACCTCACCTACTAGCCTTTGGTAACCTCACATACTACCTTAGACTTCAAACTAGTATTACTCTGTCATTTCTAGTCCATTTTACACAAAGCCACCTGGAGACCATTCTCCAGGTTCACCTCTACCCCCTCATATATTCTGTAGACAGGCTCCGGTCAGACGGACGGCGGGAACATATACAGTGATACAGGAGCATCTCCACCTGAAGACATTTACTAGACTTACAGTAACTCTCCAGGCTGTAGTCCATGACACCAGGAACTTATAACAGGGTTGGAGGGAGGTGTTAGCCACCATAACTTCAAGTTACAACTTGTTCGGAGCTCAACTGGTTGCGCGGGAGTTATCCACACAATCTGAAATTCAAACATCCTATGAAGTTTCACATGACAAACAAGGTACTAACTTTCCCCGAAGTCCTACGTAACAAGTTACTTTCAAGATAGTGTAACTTGGCTCCATAACAGAGTAACCCATAGCTTAAGGCAGGGTAACTTTAGTCTGAAGGTAGGGTAACTCTACCCGGACTCACCATCGAGCAATTCAGGGTAACTCCCAAATTGACTACTTAGGTTACCCTACTGAGTAGGGCAACTACCGCTCCATACTAGTACCCGTATACTTCTTAGTATGCTATAGCATGCCCAACTGATGTACCTAATCAATAGTACCTCCAGCCAGTAGATTCTAGTCTACTATCATTCCTACCATGGTAATCTCTTGATACCAGTATGGGTATAGGTTTGGTTAAATGTAATAGTACTCCGTGGAGTCTCGTTACAGTATCAATCAATAGATCTTAGAGTATATAAAATACAATCTGGATTTAAGGAGTTACTTACCACACTACAACTAGCCTTTAGAAGTGTTCAGTTTTATGAATTTATCAATATTCCTTATCATGGTTTTGCTTAATTGATCTTCCTGGTCCAAAGAGAAATCATTATTCTTATAATATTCTATTTGAAATGTACTATATCTACTGAGATATTACTAGCACATTGTATAATTGTGTCCGGAAAGTTTTCATACCCTAGCATAGCAACCGTACATCCACAACCGTCAACCATAAAAATTTCCAAAAAAATGTAAAGAATTCAATTAAAGAAAACATGATAGTATTGCTAGTAGACAATAAAAAAACATTATTACCATCTTGTATGGCCTGGGTATCCATTTGTATCCTGTACAGCTTGCATTCTCTCAGGTATCCTATCTATCTATCCATCCAACCTCTCTTGGGGAATTAAATCCCACTCTTCCTTTGCTGCCTCAAATTATTCAGCTACACTATGAGGCCCTCTTCCCAGTCTGGAGAATCACTTGGTAAGGGCTCTTTTGAGTAGTACCTATGCGTTCTCAATAGTATTGAGATCTGGTGAGTTGGATGGCCAAGGGAGTTTTTTGTAACCGCAGTCTGCTTCTAATTTTCGATTTTCGTCACCACCATGCCAGGGAGCATTGTTTGCAGCAAGATAGATATTGTCAGAAGGTCTATCCAGACTCTCTATAAAAGGGATAAGGTAAGGCTAGTGGATTTCAGTTGCATATTGGTGAGAGTTTAGGCCAAGTCTGTCTCTTTTACTGGTCCTTTCCTCCTCCTTCCTCTTTCTCACAAGTATATACTCAGTCTTTCCTCCCTTCATCATTGCAGCATATTCTCCAATGCTAGTTCTTCTAGACTTAAGGCTAGGCTTTAAGTTTTTTTCTTTCAGCTCTTCACCAGGTCTAACTCTGACCTTTCTGGCTGTTGGATTTGGATCATAAACAATGGTTTCTTCATCCACAAAAACAATCCAATTTTATGCCCCTTTCCAGTTCCTCCTTCTCCTATCAAACTCCCTTCTTTTCTCCTTTTGTCCTTCTCTCCAAAAAGGGTTTTTTCTAGGTATCAGAAACTTAAAATCAGCTTCTGATATGATCTTATCAATAGTAGTTTTACCAAAACCAATATTCACTTTTTTGGTAATATTGCATAACGCTTAATGAGGCTTGGCATCAATAACTGAATCCACTATCTTTCTTTGTATATCAGTAATCTTGGTTGATTTTCCACTTCTTTTTGCATGGTGATTGTTTCCACTTCTAGATTTAGCTCTTTTGACCACAGACTGAACAGTTGACTTGGATATACCTAAAGACTTAGAAATTTTATCATATCCCATATCTGTATGTTTATACAGAGTATAAATTTTCTTTTTCAGGTCTTCTCTTACTCTTAGATTATGTGGAGAGGCTATGGTAAGGAGGGTTATTGTAGTGATGAGGTATTGCAGGGTTGTACCTCAGGGGTGCGAAAACTTTCTGGACATAACTGTACCATGAATTCATAATATAACCTAGTATCAAAGTACCCCCTAAAATCATTTGGCACTTGATGGAGGTAGCACAACTGCTTCATTCAGTAGGAGTGTGTTCTTTGGAAAGAGGATATAGATGTCTTGTTCTTTCGATAAAAGGTTACTAGCTACTTCCTCTATACATAGGAGAACACTCCACTCATCACCACTGTGGGTTCCCAAAGAGGAAATTCTTTGGGGTTTTGCCCTTATACTTACTGACACCCAGTCCCACTTCTGCTACTACTATATCAGCAGGTCGATAATCCTCTATCCTCTACTACTGAGATTCGCATACTATTAGCACTACCCCTGCTCTGTACCATGAATTCATGATACCCTAGTACTCATACATAGACTTTATCTGTGTCAGGGGGGTATGATACCAGCCACGTGAAAAAAGTATTGAAATGAGACAGCTTGGCACAACTCATGCAGGGGGGAGGTTCAACAATACAAGACAAAATCTCAACAGTAAGAAATAATGAAATATCAAATCGTTATAGTAGTTTAAAAGTATGCTACAATAGTGGAATCATCAGCGGGTAGGGCTCCCATGGGCCTTTCTTAAAGCCACAATTCACCTCAGCATACTATTAATCTATTTATATATTTGACCTCACTGCAACCCCTTTTATATCACCTGTGCAAACCATATAATCTCATCACCACCACGAGGGCGTTGAGCAGGATTCCGTATAACCTTCCTGAACCTATCCTTCTACACAGACCATACATTATCAATTGGATTCATATTCAGTGAATGGGCTGGCCTATCCATTCTGTTAATACCATTAAGAAGTTGAAAACATGGAGTAAAAGCTGAAGTGTGATAGCTAGCCACATCTTCGATTGTCTCTATACCAGAATCCAGGCCTCCCATCTGCTGATAGACTAGCATGATATGTAGTACCATTACCTCATCCACATATTGTATTGAATTGAACCCAAAACGATCTTGGGATGAGGTCCTCTCTGCTTTAGGTCTTTGCCGGAGGGGAACAAGTAGGCTGTGTGCTTGTGATATAAATATGCCAAAGAACTAAACGGTAACTGGTTGGCCTACAAAGGTACGAGCCAAATATCTTTCCTCAAATGCTGTGCCAGGAGGGCGTCGTGTGGTTGGTCGCCAGAATAGCTGTCCAACTTGAAGATAGACTTCATCAGTATATACATGGTGTTGCCACCACTCAATTGGCTTAGAACAATACCAACGTGCAAAGCAGTGATGCTTATATTGTCCTTCATGTGTTAAACATGGCTTTCAGTGACAGACTTGAACATAAATCCTCTCTTCTTGAAGGAAGTCCCCTATTGTCCTCTCTGAAATATTAAGTTCAGAGTTACTGGCAAGATTGCGAAGAGTAGCATCTGATTCCTGTGCAACCTTAAGCCGGAGATGGCGCTTATCTTAGGCTGAGAGCTTCTTTGGCCTTCCTGGTCTCTTTTGTTGTCAACACAGTTTTCATCATGCCAATGCTTCACGATATGCCATGCCATTGCTTTCGAGATCCCTAAGGCTTTACCAATTTGTGCATAGGACCATCCTAATGCATGCTTCTCAATTACTGAGATGTGTTCTTTGCGAGTAGAATCACAGGTCTTCATGCTTTGAGTTGAATCCGTCACCGGTATCGTGAGTTTGAGAGGGTTGTTGATTTACGGGGTAATGTTTCGCTCGGGTGTGCCAAGCGGCCTCGTTTCAATACTTTTTTCACGTGGCTGATACTCCCGGTACTCCAAAACAGGTGCCCATCCTTGGCACGGACACATGAATAGCTTGGTCTTCGCCACCCCGCTATCCAGTAAATTTAACCCATTCACCCATCCCTCATCTCAACTTCCTCCCTATCACCGTGCAAACACCCCACCCCACCACAAAAGGAAAGCGGAAAAACGACCCTCTCCATCAAAATGCTCATCAAGGAGACCCACCAGGATGTCCAAACCACCGTTTCCGGTACCCCCATGAGGATATACATCTTCCATCCTTCAATCCCGAACTACCCCCACGCAAAGTTCCCCGGCGTTGTGGTCTTCTCCGAGATATACCAGCTCACCGGACCCGTCGCTCGCTTCGCTAGGCAGATTGCCGGACATGGGTATATTTGTGCTGCACCTAGCTCGTTTCATGAATTTGTCGGACCGGAACCGCTGGAGTATGACGTCCAGGGGACGGACGATGGTAATAAGTTTAAGATCGAGAAGCTGGTGGAGGCGTATGACGAGGACGCAAAATTAACGGTGGATCTATTGGTGGGGTTGGCTACTTGTAATGGTTTTTTTCCTTTTCCATTGCTAGCAGAAGTTCTTTCGAAGGTGACCAATGAATGAGCAGGCCGAATTGGTGCTACGGGGATGTGCCTCGGTGGGCATTTGGCTTTTCGTTGCGCGCTTGATACAAGGGTTTTGAGTGCAGTTTGCTACTTTGCTACTGGTAGGGCTAATGGCTCTTCCCGCTTTGGTTTATTCCTCTCGTGGGTGGGATGGGTGGCTCATTGGGATGTTACGGTAGATATTCACAGCTCGACCCTAGGCCTGAGAAGGAATGATGATTCACTCAAGAGGGCTGGTGAGATTAAGGGAGAATTGGCAATGGTTGGTTATCTCTAGCTCTGTTGGCAATTGTGCGTATGAGGATCTGATACAGATAGATATTTGGCAAATTGGACAACCATGTTCCGCCTGCTGGGAGAGACTCGATTCGCCAAGAACTGCATGAAAAGGGACGTCTCTTCAGCTTCTATGAATTCGCTTTTGCTCAGCATGCGTATGTTACCCCAGACCCCTAATTATTGGCTGATATTGATACTCTGGATCTAGATTCATTCGTGATGAGCTTTCGAAGGGAAGATACGATCCGGCTATTTCCAAGATCTGCTTTGAAGTTCTACTAGAATTATTCGGGAGGACTCTGAAGACAGAATTAGGAGAAGCAACTGCGGACAATACCCCTGTTGAAAACATATGCTGAGGCGTTATCTTTACTTTCCATCTACCATCACTTGCCCCTGATCAGCAAGTTTTTCGCAGCCCCCCACAAACTCCATAATATTATGATCCTCCACACCCATTTGCCACGTCCCATTGATACTAAAGCTTGGTACCTCTCTAATCCTCGCTGTCTACGCCTTCAACCCCCCTATCTGCCTCCTCCTCCCAAATCACTCTCCATCCATCCCCCTCACCTTCCCTTCCTCCCACCCAGCCTTCACGCAGCGGAGGTCGAAACCCCACAACCCGTAATCTCGTTCTCATTTTTGAGATAGCTCCTCAACAACCTGCATCCGGTGTATATCCCCCCATCCCCTGCCCCGCAGGCCGGCTCAGTTAATGCAAGTCCTTTGTACCCCTCATCTTCTAGCAAAATCTGAAGTCAATGCCCACATTCTTCCCCCTCCCTGAGCGCGGAAAAGTCACGGCGGCGCTGTCATCCCCGAAATTGCTCATGTATGATTCTCTTTTCTCGATGCTAAGCTTTGGCGCTCTCAGGTTCAGGCAGCAGGGTCTCCAGGGCACGGAGAACACCATCTCGGGGGACAACGCCCGGTGAGCCGCCATGGCTCCTTGTAGCTCTCTCAGGCCGACTTAACACCACGGGCAGAGGCACCCGACCCACCGAACACAAATCGATTCGTCATTTAGATTCCGCGAGTTCGAAAGTGAAGGGGAGTGAATACCAGAGAACATCTTGCACCTAGAAATGGGTCACCCCCCAACACCAGGTCAATACCTGGCAACCTGGTGGTTGGAAAAAATACTAAAATTCAGTGAAATAGAATACACTCCACTATCCAGACTACTAAGTGATAATTCATGATTACTGACTAGCCACCTTAGGTCAGTACCGGTACTTAGAAGTTAGAACTGCTTTAGCATTGACCGTTTTAGATCAAACGAGTTGTGGGCTGAACTCCCGTTATTAGAATTGGAGTTTTCCTGATGCAAGGTATAGACGTTAAGTTTCAAAGGTCCTAACAGATACATAACTAGAACACTAATTTGTTGATCTTATTAATTATTATCTAATTCCTTACCTATTACATTTTCATTAAACAAAAGCATAAAAGTTGAGGTAATAGGGGTTTGTGCAAGGATACCTAGGTGGCAATTAATAGAAAATAGACCTACATCTAAAAATATGTTTATGTAATAGGTTGTAGGTATTTGACAGGTGAGTGACTGTGAAATAAAAGTAATAGAAAGCATAATAAGAGGAAATATATTAGAAAAATCATTGGTTTTATTGATAACAATTGGTGATAATGCTTGCTACATACTCTTTACATTAGTGAAAGATTCAAAGACTCAGGTCCTGTTTGACTGTGTTGGGCCCATTTACGACTGTTCTAGCATGAAAGAATATAGATAGGTAGAAATAATTACTCAAGGAAGAATATTCACACTAGGCAAATATGTGATATGTTGTGTAACAAAATTTTCACCTTAGAGCAAATGAAACAAATTTTGCTCACCTCTCAACTCTCTTTTCAGTTCCAGCTGAACCTTTAGATTTCTGCACCAGCTCCTAGTTGTAGTTCTGCATTTGTGAAAATTTATCCTCATATTCAGAGCATCTGTTCCTGATAGACAGGACTCTTTAAATGCTAATTGTAAATCAGGACATAGCATTGGATTGATAACACATCCTAATTAGATCATTTAGCAATTCCTTATCTGAACTCAGCTCGGACAAAGACCAGTTATGTTCTCAGTATCCTGATAGTAATTGATAAACTATAAAAATAGAAATAACTACTTGTATTTAGTGTGTCCTTGTAAGGATCCCTCTCTGGATAGTTAGTTCTTAGCGACGGGAACCGATACTTCTCGTTTCTGTCTCTTTCTTTCTTGGTCTTACCATAGCTCTAGGCCTCTGCCTACATTACCGATAGTACAAGACCTTTGTCTTCTATCGGGAATGCCTATCGTAAGCTTTCTCTAACTCGTCTTCGTGAAGAACCTTTCTTGGCGTAACAATAATGTTGCAGTAATGATAAAGATGGTAAAGGTGTTTTATATTTGTTAAAGTAATAAGTTGTCATGAACGTGGCTTAGCGAGGAAAGAGTTTTCACGTGACACATGGTTATGAGTCACAGGTATGTTATTGTTTCACGCATATAACCTATTTGGGTTGTATGATTAGTTATGTGTGGGATTTGTGATGCTTTCGCACATAGCTCAAGTATGAGTCATAGGACGTGCGCCTGACGAGTATGCCTTACGAGTATGCCTTATGGGTAAGCCTTGCGCATATGATTTATGTTTCGCACATGACTTCATTATGATGTCATGGGTTTTGCGCAGATGACTCAGTCGAGTCATATGACTTGTTTATTGCGTTATGATTGGTTTATGAGTTTCGCACATGACCTCGCTATGAGGCCATGGGTTTTGAGCAGGTGATCACTTTGGTCACATGACTAGTTCGTTATGATTTAGTTTCGCACATGTGACCACCTTAGGTCACATGACTAAAGGCAGGAAGAACACTATATAAGGAGGCCGATACGGCCGAGGAAGATAGTTTCTTCACGCTTTGTTCTAAGTACTTTTCCTACTTATTACTTTAACGAATATAAAACACCTTTACAATCTTTATCTTTATTGCAATGTTATCATTACGCCAAGGAAGGCGCTTTAAGAAGAAGAGTTAGAGAAAGCTTACGATAGGCGGTCCCGATAGAAGACAAGGGTCTTGTACTATCGGTAACGTAGGCAGAGGCCTAGAGCTATCGTAAGACAAAGGAAGAAGAAGACAGGAAGAGAAGTATCGTTCCCCGTCGCCCAGCACTAACTATCCAAAGAGGGATCGTTACATAAGTAGGATAAGTACTTAGAACAAAGCGTGAAGAACCTATCCTCCTTGGCCGCATCGGTCTTCTTATATAGTGTTCTTCCGCCCATAGTCATGTGACCTAAAGTGGTCACATGTGCGAAACAAAATAATAACAAACTAATCATGTGACCAACATGGTCACATGTTCAAACCCCATGACCTCATAGCGAGGTCATGTGCGAAAACTCATAAATCAATCATAACACAATAAACCAATCATATGACTCGACCGAGTCATATGTGCGAAACATAAATCGTATGCATAAGGCTTACCCGCAAGGCATACTCGCAAGGTACACTCGCAAGGCACATTCACCCTATGTATGTGTCACGAACGTGGCTTAGCGAGGAAAGGGTTTTCATATGACACATGGTTATGAGTCACAGGTATGTTATTGTTTCACGCATATAACCTATTTGGGTTGTATGATTAGTTATGTGTGGGATTTGTGATGCTTTCGCACATGGCTCAAGTATGAGTCATGGGACATGTGCCTGACGAGTATGCCTTACGAGTGTGCCTTATGGGCAAGCCTTGTGCATATGATTTATGTTTCGCACATGACCTCATTATGATATTATGGGTTTCGTGCATATGACTCAGTCGAGTCATATGACTTGTTTATTGCGTTATGATTGGTTTATGAGTTTTGCATATGACCTCGCTATAAGGTCATAGGTTTTGAGCATGTGATCACTTTGGTCAGATGACTAGTTTGTTTTGATTTGGTTTTGCACATGTGACCACTTTAGGTCACATGATTAAAGGCGGGAAGAACACTATATAAGGAGGCTGATGCGGCCGAGGAAGATAGGTTCTTCACACTTTGTTCTAAGTACTTTTCCTATATATTACTTTAATGAATATAAAACACCTTTACGATCTTAATCCTTATTGCACCGTTATCATTACGCCAAGAAGCACTCGTTATGAAGACGAGTTAGAAAAAGCTTACGATAGGTGTTTCTGATAGAAGACAAAGGTCTTATACTATCGGTAACATAGGCAGAGGCCTAGAGCTATTGTAAGACAAAGAAAGAAAGGGAAAGAAAAGATAAGTATCGTTCCCCGTCGCCAAGAACTAACTATCTGAAAGGGGATCGTTACAGTATGTCCCATGACTCATATTTGAGCTATGTGCGAAAGCATCACAAATCCCACACATAACAAATCATATGACCCGAATGAGTCATATGTGTGAAACAATAACATACCTATGACTCATAACTATGCGTCACGTGAAAACCCTTTCCTCGTTAAGCCACGTTCGTGACAGTCCTGCACATCAGATGCACAAGATGTTCAAGACATAAATAGTTAGCAAGGACATGAGATACAATTGGATGTTGTATAATGACTTCTGTCATAAGTTGTGCTGTGTTACATGGGTGTCCTGATACAGACTCCCTACATCCAGTATATCCTGGTATCTTTCAAGTGTTTGCCATTATACTTCAACAATATCTGATAATTCCTGAAGATATCTTGATAATAATTATTCAGTCTATCATTCTAGTATCTTGATGGTGTCTCATTTTGGTTACTCTATCCTGAGATCCTTTATCATATTTTTTTAGGTCAAGATAATAGATAACAATATTTGCCCTGTCATATTGTAATAAGAGTCCACAGAATACTATTACAGTTAGCCAAACCTATGCCCATACTGATGTTAAGAGACTACAGCAGTAGGAATCGTGGTAGACCAGAGTGAACTGAGTAGAGGTAGTATTAGTTAGAGACAAGGTATGGTCATAAAAAAGAAGTACATGACCAGATAGGGAAGAATAGCTATGGTCAAAATTCTGGAACACCATTACTGAGTAAAACTAATTAAAAATGTTTGAGTCAAATGATTCATCTGACCACAATAGCCAGGTTGTCAGATGTAAGATGACGCTCATACTAGCTTTTGAAGTATAATAGAAATATGAAAATAGATGTATGATGGAGGTCAAACAAATAATATAGGGGTCAAAACGAGGAATCAAGGAAGAGTTGACTGACAAAGTATGATAGAGGTGGGTGGCAATTGCTAAAAGTAAATGAGTCTGTCTTAGTAGAAAACCCACTCTCGGGCCACAACTACAAATAATTTATTTAAGCTTAGCCAACTAGCTAGACATCTAGAGTATATATTCAGTAGCTCAGAAAATATTATTTGTCACCTAATGACCTCTGTAGCCCATTTTATGTAGAAAAAACTGAAATTTTGAGATTTTTACTTTTTGCCATGTAAAATAAGTTTTGCTCTCTAGGATTCTTGTAGTCAAAGAAGTATTACACAAAGTTTATTCCTTGCTACACTATTTCTGTTTCATGTTGGTTGCATATATTTTCAATCATGGTATTTCTAAT
>NW_003299103.1:437752-440381 GCF_000151645.1 Tuber melanosporum
GCTTAGTGATAGAGATCCAACAACCCTCCACGATAGCTACAATAATGTTAAAGCTATTGATATCATTAAATGAGTCAGCCTCTAGCTGTAATTCAATCACAAATGAAGAATATGTATGGGAAAATGAGATAGAGATTGAGTATGAATCTGAGTATAAAGAGATGAAAAGCATACATGGTATGTATACTATCCAATTATAAAAAGTGATTTTACACAGAAAACAAAGTCTTTAATCCTAGTTGTATTATTTATTACTAACAAATATAAAGATTTAGGAGATGAGAGTAGTAAATCGAATCAAAAGAGGATTGAGGAGTATATTAAACAGACGTACTCAGAGCAACTAGGTAAGTATAGAGTTCACCTTTCTAAGATTGATGAGGCTTGTTCCTGCAAGAGAGAATGTTATAAATAGGCCTCTTATATGCAATAGTTTACTTGGATAAATGCCAATTGTGCTATGGAAACAAAGCAGCGTAAGCTACTAGTAAGTTGTCTTATGGCTAGTACTATGACATTTGCAAAGCCACATGGAACTAGGAAATACAATAAGAGATTCTTTCTAGAGATGGAAGATAGTGAAATAGATTTAAGTATGTGTATACACTGAAATAGGTATGTAATCCGCTTTGTTGGTCAAGTGTGCTGTTCTTTTTTTTGCTGGTACTGGACTTTAGGCAAGTATCAAGTACGTGGATTATTAGGCCACTTGAAGTTAGGTAAGTCAATATGCCCTTCAATCCATAAGCATACCCCACAGCCCTTGAATAGAGGCTTGACTAAAGAAGCCAAGGATTGTATGAAATTATTCCTTTCGCAGCTTGAAAATAATTATGGTAAGCCAGTAGCTACTAGGTCCTATAAGTAATATAAACAGGATGGGACTATAATTAACAGAGTAGAGCTAGATAATCAATATTTATTTCCTTTCTTTTATTCTTTACGTATTCCGCATGCCGAACTGAAAAAAATAAGTTTAGTAGGATAGTCTAGATCGCTTGCCAGCTTTGACTGATATTGGAAGAGAAGTAAATGATTCAAGAAGATGCGTATCTGAACCCCTGCTAAAGACATTTGTAATTATTGTACAATTCTAAAAGGAAAGCTCCACTCTCCCGAGGGAACTAACAGAATGCTAGGTGAGATTACACATGATGAGAAGCGAATATAAACTCAAAAGAAACTTGATCAGCATTATAAGGAATATTGAGAATGTAGAGACTTTTATGAGGCCACTATCTTACAAGCAACATGCTATCTAAAGGATACAGCTTGCTATTCATTTGACTTCCAGCAGGTAGTTGAGATACTAAAGCTCCCTCAACAGCCAGCCCAATGGAACTTCTTTTCATCTTTTAAGTTGTATTCATTTGGAATTGTCAATGAGAATAAGAAACATAATCAGCATCACCATCTACTATATACTGAGAAACAGCAACCAAAAGGCCTAAATCAGGTATTATTTCTCCTTCACTATTACTTGACATCTGGAGGTAAGATGAAGCCTCATATATATCTTTGGGCAGATAATCGTAGAGGCCAAAATAAGAACAAGACTGTTAGGCGGTTACAACTTGATAGACTTCAAGATTGTCTAGGCCAATCAAGATTCCTTTTTGTAGATGGAGATTGTCTAGGAAGGCTCGGACTTGGCTCGTTTCGTTTATGACTACTAGGAGTGAATTAAGGTAGGTAAAGTAGGATAGAATCGTAAAAACAATATTATATTGTTAAAGTCGCTTCTCTGTTGCTTGATGATGTCTAAAGCTTGGGAGGCACATCGATATTTATATTCCATGTCTGAGTGTTCGCAGACTACATCTATTTATCATAGAACTATGTACTTCTTTAATCGTAATTCACAATGTCAAGTTTTCTTCCAAGGTACGAACACCTGTGGACCCGGAAAACCATCAAACCCTCTTCGGTAATTACGATATTTCTTCTTAGGAAACGTACTGTCCCCAATAGTAATATCCCGATTAGCAGAGTCTTTAGACTTATGGCCTAGCTCTTAAGTCGAACTGAGTTGGCTCCAATTGTTTTCGCCATTGATAAAATGATCAGTTTTATCCACGGCTATACCTGCAAAGGTCGTTGTCATTACAACCATCGTAGGTTGCCTGACTCTGATCCTTTGTAACTCTATACCTAACCCATAGATTTTCTCTGGATAACTTCCTATTAACTCGCAGGAAGCTATTCCACCAGATTGGTAATTAATTGCTCAGTCGGCACCCCTTGGTTGCTCTCTGGGTAGTAGGTTTCAGTAACCATTATAGATTGAGAATCACCCCATGATTACGACGTGTTCCAAAACCCAGTTGCAACACTCTGTGAAGTTCGTTGGCTTCTTTGGTAGTGTCTTTTGGAGTTCTAGACTCTTCTGGTGGATGTAAATGTATTGGTCTCTAGTAGAGATCCTTTACCATTTGATACCATCTCTTTGTACGAAATCGTCCCATTACCTACGGCCCGTGCCAAAGGTATCATATCTTTGGAGCCAAGTAACTCTCTGAGTAGTTGACGGAATTACTCTGTTCCACTTCCCAGGCTTAGCCGAAGGACCCCTCCCATACATTCTGCAAACGGGATCCGGTTGTTAACGTAATTTCGGCTACATCGGGGG
>NW_003299103.1:440840-442685 GCF_000151645.1 Tuber melanosporum
CTACCTCCAATGATATGATTAAACCAGTTAATCTTTTTGATGATTGAGCAGATTATGAGGTATTCTTTGATTGGGAAGAATCACTTAATTCACTCTTCAAGCCACTAAAAGGAATTCAAGGCTTTCATAACATTCCTTTTCTTAAGGAATTCTCAGGTACCGTATTGGCAAAGAATCTTCTACTAGATGAGTGGAAGCGATTTGATCTTACTAAGTCAGGGATAATATTAGAACAAATGAGTACTCTGGTACTAAGAGAGCTAGAGCCAATTGGTTTGAATCCTGAAAAGTGGTTTGATATATGGAGCAAGTACAACTCTTATGCTCCAGAGCATATTCAATCTACATGGCTATATACCAAGCCCTCACATAATATTATTCAACAAGCTCAGTTAGTCAAAGTTGGAAGAATCAAGCAATCAGGTAATTTAACTGCATTCCATTCACGGTCAACTACTAGAGCCATAGAAGACATAGGAGATAAGCACAATGATAAAGCAGCTGTTTCAAGTATAGAAGGTGAGAGTTCAACTAATATTCCAAAGAGAAGAGGCTGTCCACCTAGGTCTAAAAACAAAACGGCAAGGAAAAGTATGTAGTTTAGTTGGTTTTAAAAGGTTTAAGTTCATAGAATTGTAGAGGAAGTGTCAAACTAAATTTTACAGCATTTAAATAAATTGAATCTTTTTTGAGTGTACAGTAGTAGTTTAAAGTTTGTGTTATTATAAAACCAATACTATCTCAAAATATTTTTTACGGGTTACTCTGGTTACCATGTACTTTTCTGCTAATATTAACTTTGCCTGAGAGTGGATTTTCTACTGAGACAGGCTCATTTTATAGGGTGGGTTGGAGACTGGTCCTATGCCAATATTGGCGGTACTAGTATAAATAAAATCAGATTAAATTCTAAGTTCTTTTCCTACTTATGACTTACATTTTTACAAATATATAAAGCTCTAATCGAAGCTGCAACTGAGAAGATAGATCCTGAGATTGCAACTCCAATGAGATGAGTTCTTCTATGAATGGGAACAAATGTAATATATTTCAATATCTCAACAGTAGAGTTTGCAGAAACAAAGTGGTAAAACCTAATATTGTTAAACCACAGCTTTACTCAATTAAGTCGTAACCTCGAGAGGTAGCTCATTGCCAAAGAAGAGAACTCAGGTATACTTAAGTGGATTTCATATACTGCCAGTTGCTCTTTATCAATGCTTTGCATTCGTGAGAATCCAACTGCCTGGGGCTGTCTAGCTGCCCTCCACCGGTCAGACCAAAGATCCTCCATAAAGAACTAGACTACTTGTAGTTTGCTATTATCTACAAAACAGAGGTGTTCAAGCTGCTGCATTTAAAATACAACTGTAGGAGAAAAAACTCTCCTTATTGCAGACATGTTAATTTCAAGCTGACATGCCCAAGCAGATGTAATACCAACTATGAAACTCTCTATCCATATACACTTAGTCTTCTATGAGTATCCACAACCCCAGAACATCTATCCAGTTCTACTCTATTCGATATCATTCTCTATGATGCTTACCTAACTCTTTCAATTCATGTCTGCAGAGGTTGACTACCAATATATGCTATCCACAGTTGACCCTCCTAGAAGCCACTCTCATTATTACTTCAGACTAGTTTCTCAGAGTCCTTAACAATTTTCTAATAGTATTACACTTGTAGGGCAACAGACTTCGATTGCCTCGCCTATAGAATTCCTATAACCTTTTGTACAACCTCTTACTTCAAAGTGGTATTATTCTGTCATTTCTGATCTGTTTTACACGAAAACACCTGGAGACCATTCTCTATATTCATCTCCACCTCCACATATAT
>NW_003299103.1:442786-444761 GCF_000151645.1 Tuber melanosporum
TCCAGAGCAATTGGCGGGGTCTGAAATGTCCGGGTATCGTCCGAGAGCTCAACTAGTTGTGCAGGTGTGATCTGCATAACCTGAGATTCAAACACTCTATATAGTCTCACATGACAAACAATATAGTAACTTCTCCCAAAGTCCTGCATCACAAGTTGCTTTGAAGATAGGATAACTTTGCTCCATAGCAGTGTTGTCCATGCCACGTGGTAGGGTAATTCTAGTTCAAAGGTAGCATAACAGCACCCTGAGTTATCCTACAATCTAGGCCAACTCTTCTTGGATTCACTGTTGACCAATTCCTAGTAACTCCCAAATTGACTACTTGGGTTACCCTACCCAATAGAATAACTACCACTTCGTATTAGTGCATATGTACTTCTGAGTATAGTATAGCATATCCAACTGAGGTACCTAACCAATAGTACCTCTACTCGGTAGACTCTCGTCTACCACCATTCCTACTACACTAGTCTCTTGTCGCCAATATGGGTATAGGTTTGGCTAACTCTAATAGTACTTCGCAGAGTCTCATTACAAACACCTTTATACTTCTTACTATTGTCGCAACCTTTATCACATTACGATGAGAAGACGCTATATGAGATAGAGTTAGAGAAAGTTAAGGATAGGTATTACAAATGCAAGACAAAGGTCTTGTACTACCAGTAATGTAGGCGTAGTCATAAGAGCTATCGTACAGCAGATGAAGAAGAGAAGTATCGTTCCCTACATCAAATAGCTAACTGTCCAAATAGCGATTGTTACATTACATAGTGTCATCTAGAGTGATGCCAAAGTATGTAAGAGACTTTCTTCAACTCCGCTTGGAAAGAGATATCAATATCAAAGATCAAAACCTTAATCTAGTAGGATTTAGTGACTCTATTGAATATGTTTCACCAGACCTCTGATGGGCAGTAAGTCTAGTAAACCTGGAAAATGGATCACAGGTCGATAGATCACTAACCGGAACCCTACAACCAAGAACCATATCAAGATCAGCAGGACCTGTACCACTAGCCCCAGCTACTCCAGCCCTGGGGACCAATGTCTGTGGAATGAGTGAAACCCAGTTTCAGAGATTGTTAGTAGCAACATGAAATCCAATGACAGGACAAGAAAATATCCGACAGTCAAAAGCGAATGAACTGGATATAAAAGACAGAGCCAAAGTCAAATTACCAATATTCCTAGCACAATGTAAAGGATACTTCATGGTCAAGAGATATGGAAAATACGGCGACGAGATCAAGATTCTATTTGTGGAAATACAGTTGAGAGAACTTGAAGGGCAATGGATTATATCCGGCCAAGATGACAGAAAGTAAAGAGAATAAGTTACTTATCCGGAGTTCAAAGTAGCCCTATATGATCAGTTCAGCCATTCCAATGTCAATGAAATGCTGAGATACAAGTTTGAAAAACTCTAAGAAGAAAAACCGACATTTTCAGCATACTGAAATGAAAGCTGACTACTGGAATACTAGGCCGAATTTGATGATGCGACACTTAATATTATTGTGTTAATAAACTGTAGGGAATGACTATGTGCAGTATGGGAAAAGTCAGATCAGCCTTTTATATCATTAAAACAGTTTATCAGATGTACAATTGAGAACAAAAGCAGACTGGCAGTAGTTTAAAACAACTAGGAATGCCATCTATCATGTCTTACAATTTAGTAATATTGGAATTCCAATGGGATATTCTAACTGCAAATAACAAGAAGTTAGAACAGAATATTATCACCAGGTGAAAGAATGGAATTGCACAAAGCAAGAGCTGGATCTGCTGGGAACCTATCCAGGAAAGAATACACTAGAAAAAGAAATAGAAAGCTGTAGTTAAGATGTAGGAAAGCAGGACATTGGATAGGGAAATGCAGGAGCTAGGTGGATAATTGATACCAAGGAATAACAGTTGGTGAAAGTAACCACTTCCAATTCCAGAAGAAGAGTAACATCTAAGAGAT
>NW_003299103.1:444948-473817 GCF_000151645.1 Tuber melanosporum
TGATAGCACTAGGCGTCTGCCTACGTTACTGATAGTACAAGACCTTTGTCTTCTATCGAGAATGCCTATCGTAAGCTTTCTCTAACTCTTCTTTGTGAAGAGCTTTCCTCAGTGTAATGATAAATGTTGCAATAAAGATAAAGATCGTAAAGTGGTTTTATATTCGTTAAAGTAATAAATAGGAAAAGTACTTAGAATTCAATCCAATTTTATTTAAACTCGTACCACCAACACTGGCATACAACGAGCCCCCACTGGCACAGGGATACCGCTAACCAGTATACCACTAACCTCAAGCTAACTAAGTCTATGGCCCTGTACCTGCCATCCCCGAGTCATGCCCGCACGGAAACTAATTACAAGACCATCAAACAACTCATTGCCTACCCTGGTCCAAGTCTGTAGCCCCTCTGGTATGAAGCTAACCAGTACTAAGCATAGTCGAAGCCAAGCAAAAGACCAACTCAACAGGGTTCCTCATGGAACAAACATAAAATTACTACTACACGGTCTGAAAACCATCCCGCAAAAACCTCTACCACAGTAGAAAACCAAAAAAAAAAAAAACCCAAACTAAAACTACAGGTGATACCATGACAAGAAGGAGGCAACCAACATGTCAACCTCTCACACCCGCATACCAGGTCATTGATGCTATAAACCCACTTTGCCAGTTGCCTCCGAAGAATGTCTAGTGAGAAGGACCTGTACCCTGTAACGGGGGCTCCCTCTGGGATAATAGATCCCAAGGTTATGACCGTACCAAAATGAATTCTTCCGCAAAGTGAACAAATATAATAAATGTCAAAAGTCTCAACAATAGAGTTTGAATAAACAAAATAGTAAAACTTAATATCGTTAGGCTACAGCTTTTACTTAATTAAGTCCTGATCTTGTGAGGTAGTTGATTGCCAGAGTAGAGGAGAACTGGTATATACTTAAGTAGATTTGATATACTGCCAGTTGCTCCCCATTACTACTCTGAATTGGAGAGCACGCAACTCCCTTGGGCTGCCTAGTTAACCTCCATGAGTTGGACCAAAGATCTTCCATAGTGAACTAGACTACTCTTGTGGTTTTCTAACATCTACCTGATAGAAGTATTTTAGCAGCTGCATCTACAATGCAACTGCAGGAGTAAAAAATCTTCATATTGCGGACATGTTTGTGGCGAGCTGTCATGCCCGAGTAGATACGATACCAACTATAGAACTCTCTACCCATATACACTTAGTCTTCTACAAGCATCTGCAGCCCCTGAACATCTATCCGGTTCGACTCTATTCCATATCATTCCGGATGATGGCCACGTAGTTCCCCTGATAGACTTCTTTAGATATTGACTACCGATATGCGCTACTCACAGTCAACCCTCCTAGAAACAGGTCTTATCGTGACCTTAGACTAGTATCTCAGAGTCCCTAATGATTCCCCAATACTATTACACTTTCAGGGCAACGGACTTTGGTTACCTCGCCTACTAGCCTTTGGTAATCTCATATACGACCTTATACTTCAAAGTAGTATTACTCCATCAGTCCTGGTCCGTTTTACGCAAAACTACATGGAAACCATTCTCCAGGTTCACCTCTACCCCCTTATGTATCCTGCTGACAGCCTCCAGTCGGATAGACGGCAGGAACGCATACGGTGTTACAGGAGCTTCTCCACCTGAAGACATTTACTAGGCTTACAGCAACTCTCCAGGGTGTAGCCCATGACGCCAGGGACTTCTAGCAGAGCCGGAGGAGGGTGTTAGCCACTAGACCTTCAAGTTACAGCATGTTCCGAGCTCAACTGGTTGTGCTGGAGTGATTCGTACAACCTGAGATTCGAACATTCTAGGTAGTTTCGCATGACAAACAATCTAGTAACTTCCCCTGAAGTCCGGCGTAACAAGTTACTTTCAAGGTAGGGTAACTTAGCTCCATAACAGGGTAACCCATAGCCCAAGGCAGGGTAACTTTAGTCCAAAGGTAGGGTAACTCTACCCGGACTCACCGTTGAGTAATTCAGGGTAACTCTCAAATTGACCACTTAGGTTACCCTACTAAGTAGGGTAACTACTGCTCCTTACTAGTACCTGTATACTTCTTAGTATGGTATAATATGCCCAACCGAAGTACCTAACTAATAGTACCTCTAGCCAGTAGACTCTAGTCTACCACCATTCCTACCACGGTAGTCTCTTAATACCAGTATGGGTATAGGTTTGGTTAACTGTAATATTACTCCGTGGAGTCTCGTTACATACCTGCTACCTGTCCCCCTAACAAAACAACACAAAAATAGGACCTACATAGAGGTAGTAACAGACCAAGAAGGTCAGTGGGGCCTATCTCCCACCCGTGGTACCATGCCTCCTCCTGCTAAACCCATAGCCAAACCAAAGAAACTAAAGAAACCTCACATAACCGAGCACGCAAGACCCAAACAAGTCCAACTAGGTGGTCGCAACCCACTATCTGGACAGGTGGCCATCAGCCAGCCGGTCTATTGGAGAAGTTAACAGCACTCAGCAGCTTCACTCAATAGTGCAAGCAGGACTGGAAACACTTAATTAGACCTCGCCCAACCTGACGCAAGCCTGAGCGGTACTCGCAGGTATCTCTCCTCCCCCAATCAGCCCCCCCAAGCCCTCCATGCCAGATGCCGCAGAGCCCATCCAGCCCCCCAGCCCCTCAGACAGATCATCCATCCGATAGCCACAAGACAGCTCATACCTAGCCCCATCAGGCAGCCACTGGTCTTGGCCACACTAATAGAGGGCCAAATACCAGCACCTTGCAGCCGAGAGGGACCTACCAGCTACAGCCAGGAGCCACAAAGAAGGCAGCACCAATACTCAAAGGTACCAGCCCCAGCCACATCATCCAACCCACCCAAAACGAAGTCCAATCAAGCTGGGAAAAAGTAGGCAGAGCCAGCCGAAGGTAGCCCCACCAGTCCAGCAACAAGCACAGACTGAATCACCATAAATGCCACAAAAACAAAACTCCAAGGGAACGGCGATAAACAATATCATAGGATTTCAACTGTAGAAACAAAAATGTAATGAGGAGGGGCCAGGTGGGTACTGCCCTGCCACCTGAGGAATGATGCCGCTGGCATGATAAGATGAACTTGGGAAGGTCATCAGTCTAACCCAATGGGGTTTTGTATCGTGAGATCTAAGGACTCCGTTAAAACCCAACAAGAAACATAAGCTGGTCCAGAGAACGACACTGGTAATTCCCTCAAATACAAGGTTCAATACCCCTAATTGAACGCGAAACTTGGGAGTAGACGATAGACAGGAAGCCGAAGACATTTTACAGAAAGGGGCTTGTAGACGACCGTGATGAGTAGCTCGAAGTGCTAGTATTGTGAGATAACCAGTAGGTAATGAAAGGAGAAGTAAACAAGTAATTCGCCACACAATGCCAACAGACCTCAACACTAAAGACCCCAAGAACTACTGAGCGAACTCAGATATCTCTCCCAGAATCCAAGGTATCGAGGCCAGTTGTGGCTGCGAAAGAAAGGCTTGGGGCGATATGACGGCAAGGACGAGGAAAAGTACTTAGAAGTCAATCTAATTTTATTTAAACTCGTACCGCCAACACTGCCATATGACGAGCCCCCACCAGCACAGTGATACCGCTAACTGGTATACCACTAATCCTAAGCTAACTAAGTGTACGGCCCCGCACCTACCATCTCCGAGTCATGCCAGCACAAGAACTAATTACAAGATGATCAAACAACCCAGCACCCGCTCTGGTCCAAGTCCGTAGCCCCTCTGGTGTGAGGCCAACCAGCACTAAGCGTGGCCGAAGCCGAGCAAGTGACCGACCCAAGCAAATTCCTCATCCAACAAATTATAAAATCACTACCACCCAGTCCAAACACTGTCCCGCAAAACCTCCACCACAAGAAAGAACCAACAAAAACGCTCAAACAAACATAAACTATAGGCGACACAATGGCAGAGAGGAGGTGACCAACATGTCTAGCTCTCGCATCCGCATGCCCGGCCATCGACCCTATGAACCCACTTTGCCAAGTGCCTCTGAAGAGTGTAATGGTGAGGAGGACCTGTACCTGCTGCCTGTCCCCCAAAACAAACATAAAAACAAAAGAAATACATAGAGGTGGTGACAGACCCAAATGGCCAGTAGGGCCTACCTCCCACCTGTGGTGCCTTGCCCCTGCCAGCCATGCCCATTGTCAAACCAAAGAAACCAAACAAACTCCACAAAACCCAGCATGCAAGACCCAAACAAGTTCAACCAGGTGGTCGCAACCCACTATCCATACAGGTGGCCATCAACTATCCGGGTCGTCGAGGAGCTTTGCAGCACTCAGCAGCTTCACCCAACAGCTCCATCAGGCCGAAACCACTTAATTAGACATCGCCCAACCTGACGCATGCCCGACCGGTGCTCGCAGGTGCCTCTTGCCCCCCCAATCAGCCCCCCTAAGCTTCACACACCAGGCACCACAGAGCCCATCCAGCTCCCTCAGCCCCTCAGACAGATTAACTATCCGACAGCCACAGGACAGCTATACCTAACCCCATCAGGCAGCCACAGGTCTGGGCCGTGCCAACAGAGCCACAACCCTCGACTCCATATAGCCGAGGGGAGCCCACCAGCCAAAGCTGGGAGCCACAGAAGAGGTAGCACTAATGCCCGAAGGCACCAGCACCAGCCACACCATCCAACCCAGCCGAACTGAAGTCCAACCGAGTCAGGGAAAGGTAAGCAGAGCCAGCCAAAGCCAGCCCCACAGGTCCGGCAATAGGCACGGACTGAATGACGGGCAAGAGGCATCCCCAACTGACACGGCAAGAAGTGGGAGGGCGAACGAACAGAAGCAGACAAACAGAAGCTAGGCCCCACTTGCAATGGGTGAAGCCACCAACCACAGACCACAACTGAACCACCTAAACGCACAGACAACGCGAGTATCTGGCAGCCAATCGTCCCACACCACCCTAGGTAGTAATGAAAAATCACGCCTGGGGGTAAGCTTTCTCTGAGTCAAAGCCATCCCCACCGAAGCGAGGAGGAGACACCTGGCTGAACCACCGTATATGCCGCAAGAACAAAACCTCCAAGGGAACAGTTATAAACAATATCGTAGGATTCCAATGGTAGAAATGTGTAGTAACGAGGAGGGGAAGGGCCGGCAAGGCCCCCTCCCCAGTGGATTGATGCGGCCGGTATGACGTGTTGATACTCGGAAAGGTCATCAGTCTAACCCAAGGGAATTCTTTTTGTATTGCGAGAACTAAGGACTCCGTTAAAACACAATGAAAGACATGAGCTGTCCCAAAGAACTATACGGGTGATCACCCCAAACACAACGTTCAACCCCCCCAATCGAACGCGAAACCTGCGAGTAGACGATAGACAGGAAGCCGTAGACAATTTATTGAAAGGGGCTCGTATGCAACCGTGGTGAAGTGCTCGAAGTGACAGCATCGTGAGAAACTGTCTGGCGACAAAACGAGAAGCAAACAAGTAGTCCGCCACTCAATACCTAACAGACCTCAACACCAAAGACTCCAGAAACTACTGAGCGAACTCAGATATCTCCCCCAGAATCCAAGGCATCAAGGCCTACCATGAGTGCGAAAGAAACGCTCTGGGTGAAGCGATGGTAAGGACGAGGAAAAGTACTTAGAACAAAGCGTGAAGAGCCTATCCTTATTGGCCGTACCGGCCTTCTTATATAGTACTCTTTCTGTCCTAAGTCATATGACCTAAAGTAATCACATGTGCCAAAGTAAATCCTAACAAACTAATCATGTGACTAAAGTAATCACATGTCCAAAACCTATGACCGCGTAGCGAGGTCATGTGTGAAAACTCATAAACCAATCATAATGCAATAAACAAGTCATATGACCTCAGGTGGTTACATGCACAAAACCCATGACCTCCTAACAGGTCGTGTGCAAAACATAAATCATATGGGCAAAGGCATACCCGCAAGGCACATTCGCAAGGCACACTCGCAAGGCACACTTGCCAGGTGCACGTCCCATTACTTATAATCCAGTTATATGTGAAACATAACAAATTAAAATATAATAAATCATATGACATAAATGACTCATATGTGTGAAATGATAACATACCTATGACTCATTATCATGAGTCTTGTGAAAGCCTTTTCCATGCCAAGCCACATTTGTGATATTAGCTTCCCTCCTCCTAAGCCTAAATTCTATCAGGCTTTTTCTCCTAGTTTCACTAGCTCCAGTCCAGCTGCACGCATGGTCCTCCTCAATTTGTGAAACTTTTCATCTGCCATCGTCCATCTGACCCTTACTGATTCCAAAGTCAGGTTTGCCATCTCGATCATGTACCGCTGTATATTGTTCAGCTGTCTTAGCTTTGCGATCGTTTTGATATTTATCGAAGTTGTGGTCTCGGCTCGGCCAAGTGGTTCTTGCAGTCCTCGGATTTGCCGATATAGGCTCCTGACATCCGGTTCTGTATCTGCCGAGGAGTTTTGGGTCCCTCCTTCTCTGGGTTATGTCCTCATGGCCCAAGCCTTCCTGGCATCTTCTGCCTCCAACTCTTTCTTGCTTCTATCCTTTTGCGGGTAGTATCCTGAAGATATTTTCTACGTCTAGTGCATTCTGCACCTGTATCTGAAGCATTGTTGCCAATACTTCAGGACGTAATCTGGGCGTGGACCACGCTTCCGACCTTCTCTCGGGAACCATCTTGAGCCTTCTTTGTTGCCAAAGTGTATTTGGCATCCGTCATTGTAGAATACTATCCATGATATGGTATTATGCTGTGCTTGTTTTTCCCTTTCCTTGAGTTCTTCATCGGTCAGCTCCATGAATGAGTATTTGGGGCTGGTTGGTATGGTTTGGTGAGGGCTATCGCTCCAGCCCTTATGTAGTTGCAGTGGCACGGGAGGCTTTCTCTCGCCTTTGTCTTGGTTGAATGTAGTCGTTACCTGGGCCGGGCTTGCCTGAGTATCATTGGTGGAAGGTTGAGAGGGCATCTTGTGGGTGTTTGAAGTTGTGTATGGAGTACCAAGTTTTATCGTATTCTGGTAAGTAACCAGTCCACTAGGCCCATTATTGTAGATTTCTGTAGAAGAAGTAGGAATCAACTATTTCATCTAGTTCATATTCGGGTTTTCCATCGAGTTCAATCAGAGGAGGAATAATCGTTTGTGAGAGAAACTTGTTGTTCGTATGTAATTCGAGTAGTGAGATGTAGAATGTGCTGTGTATTCATATTCTGGGTGGAAGGTCGAGTTTAAAAGCTCAGTTGTCCACTCTTTTCAGTATTCAGAATGGTCTGATTTTCTTGTAGTCTAATTTCTTCAATGGTCGCATTGTATGGATATTGTTTGGTATTTGCCATACCATATCTCATAGTTGTATATTTGAATCCGGTCTTCATCGCTTATTATATTGTTCTTTTTGCCATTGCTGTGCTTGACTCATTTCGTATTATAATATCTCGTGTAGTTTCCCAAGTCTGTTTTGTCCAGTATTATACCATTAATCATATAATATGTGACCTGGCTTTGTGGATGTTGTCCATAATTCGTAAAGAAAGGTGTCATGCTGATTGTTTCTTGTTTACCATTGTTGTATGTGAATTGGGCCATTGATAGCAGTTTTTACCAATCATCTTGTTGGTAATTGGCATAGGCCCATAAATATTGCTCCAGTATTGCATTTACCCATTCCGTTTGTCCATCTATTTGCGCGTGAAATGCTGTACTCAGCCTGTTCTATATCCCCATTTCTCCAGTTACTTTTTTCCATAGTCCTGATGTGAATAGTATTCCTTGATCGGTAATGATATTCTTTAGGAGGCTGTGAAGCCGGAAGACTTCTCAGAGGAATATTTGTATAAAATCTCTCATGTTCATATCTTTTCTGACCAGAAGGAAATGACTCATTTTGGTTTGAGGATCCACCATGATCAGGATGCCATCACAGTTCTCCGATAACTGTAGGTCCGTGATGAAATCTATAGTAATTGTTTCCCAGAGTTGTTTAGGAACTTTGTTGGATTTCAGTAATCCGTATGGTGCGGATTTAGCTGTTTTTGTCCTTTGGCATATGTCACCATTCTTGACATATCCTTTGACATCTTCACTCAGTCCTGGCTAATAGAATGAACTCGTGATGAATTCTGTAGTTTTAGCTGTTCCTCTGTCTCCTGCTGTTCAGATATCGTGATGTTGTCGTATGATGTCTGTTCTTATCGTTTTCTTCTTTAGGAATGCAGTATTTTCCATAGTACCACATATGTCATGAACGTGGCTTGGCATAAAAGAGGTTTTCACGTGACACATGGTTATTAGTCACAGGTATGTTATTGTTTCACACATATGACTCATTAGGGTCATATGATTTGTTATATGTGGGATTTGTGATGCTTTCGCACATGGCTCAAATATGAGTCATGGGACATGCGCCTGATGAGTATGCCTTGCGAAGGTGCCTTACGGGTAAGCCTTGCACATATGATTTATGTTTTGCACATGACCTCGTTATGAGGTCATGGGTTTTGCGCACATGACTCAGTCGAGTCATATGACTTGTTTATTGTGTTATGATTGGTTTATGAGTTTTTGTATATGACCTCGCTATGAGGTCATGGGTTTTGAGCATGTGATCACTTTAGTCACATGACTAGTTTGTTATGATTTGGTTTCGCACATGTGGCCACTTGAGGTCACATGACTATGGGTGGGAAGAATACTATATAAGGAGGCTGATGCAGGGGAGGAAGATAGGTTCTTCACGCTTTGTTCTAAGTACTTTTCCTACTTCTTACACTACGTGTCGGAAGTGAGCATAACCAATACTTTACATTATTTCACTCACGATAAATACTACATCTATTGTTACTTGTTTGTGTTTTTCGTTTCTGGCAGTCGGTTAGAAGTTGTTGTTCTCGCTTAGAAGATACTTCAGTGTGAGATATCCGTGGCCTGGTCCCAGTAATCACGGAGTATAGTTTGGGCGAGGATGGCGTCTTCGATAGCCTCCTCATCCACGGATTCTCCCCCCTCTTCGAGGATGTTGTCCCCTGTTTGGTCTGACTCCAACCCTTTCTCCTCACTTGAGATAGCCCGTGCCGCCTTGTCTCTTGCGCCCGCTACTGAGGCCGACCGTGACCTCATCCCTACAACTACATGGTCATATGTCGCACCCAAAGGGAACTTTGGTTTCCAACAGTTTCAACACTGCCACGGGTGTCAGAACGCGGTAAACCTGCAATTTGATGATTTAGTTTGCCAAACGGTCGCTGACGTGACTGTTGCCACGATGAAAGAAGTGGAGGTTTTGGTGAGAGGTTTCCTAATCGGGAGAGGCTGTTCAGCCACATGTGGTGTGAACAAAGACACTACCACAGGACTCTTCGTTCGGTTCAACTCAGACCATGGCTCAGAATATTCTCCAGTCCCCGTACCTTCCCCCCCTAAAGATTCTCAGGCTGTAGTCCCTGAATCCTCCGTCCTCCCCGCCAAGGACAGCTCGACTGCCATCACGGTTGAGGCCAGCTCTTGGTCCACTACTCCTCCACTCGCTAGTGCTGTCCAAAGTAAGATTCCCAGCTTCTTCTGCCAGGCCCACAATACTGGGACCGGCTCCTCGACTCCGTCCTTCCTGGCGGGAATGTCTTTAAGCGAAAGGGCTCTTTACGAAACCCTGAAGTTCAAGCTGAACAACCCTGATGACGAGGATTATAACCGTCCTGCCTCTGGAACACGCCGCTAGACATAGTCTGCATCTCCCACTAAGCGATCTGCTGCTCCTCTCCTTGGTCCGCAATTTTTGAGGGCTATCAACGTCGATGAGGGATGGAAAAAACAGATTGTTCCCGCTCTTCCTGGCCGACCCCTAGGCGTTCACTAGGGGCACCTGGCCATCCCTCCGCCTGTGGTACTCCCATCGACAATTGAAGCCACACCCCATTCTGCATCCCCACTAATGACTGAAGATGTCCTGCTCACCTCTGAGGTGCTGGCCTGGGACACCCCTATGGAGCTGGATGACGGGCGCAACTTGGAGGCGACTGGTTTGGGCGATAGCATACACGCCCCTTCACCAGCTATGGGTTTATCACCTCCGCCTATTATTGAACGATGGGTGTCACCTCCCGGAGGCCAACTAGAGGATCCCTCAGAGGCCTCCGGTGGTGATTCAACCCCATTGGAGGTTCAGCTCCCAGAGACCCAACTGGAGAACGCAGACGGTGGGGTGGCCCAGGCAGACTCAATCATGGCAGGCGTCTGTGAGATGCTGGACGCTGGTAAAGATTCCCTCTCCTGGACCCCGCTCAAGTAGTATAATCGGGTCCATGTTGGAAGGCTTGGAAGATATCTGGTCCGGTAATACTCATCCTCTCCTCTCCTCGGAGTCTGGGTCGATCGAAAATGACACAGTACAAGACGTATGAATTTGGATAAACAGTGGCTCCATTTTTGACGATGAAGGTCCGAGGAACCGGATAAACTACTGGAGTCGAGTCCATGTCTTGGAACAGGCAGTAAAGGTACTGACCAACATTGTTGGCAGGCAAGGAGAGGAAATTGAAGCCCTTTAGATAAGGTTGTCCCCCCGCTACCACCCCTCCCCTGCTGTACCTCATAGCACCTCTGCTGTCTCTTTGGAGCCGACCCTACCATCCCCTACCCCTAAGAGAGAGGAGGCCTCTACGGAGGCTCCTACTGCTAAACCCTCTTTTACGGAGGTAGTAAAATGAATAGCATATGTGCCCAAAACCCCTGCTGGCCCGCAGGAATGAGTACGTCCTACCCAGCCTGGATGAGTAGCCTCATCCCACCAGTCCAGCAGCAGCAGCAGCTTCTCCACCGAAGGGGGGGTAGTCTTGCGAGTAGCCCGACGAGATGAAGGCAAGTCTGTTCACTGGGAAGATGAGGAGGGGGAGGAAGAAAGTGAAAAGAAAGAATGAAGGAAACGTGGCAAACGCCTGAGTGGTGCTGCTAGAAGGAGAAGTAAGGCTGCCAGAGGATCTGGTGAAGAAAGGGAGGTGGCAACCCCGGCCAAGACTCAGGAGAAGGCTGATAAACAGGGACTGGCTACAAAGGATACGACACCTGTTACTACGAAGGCTTAATCTGGGCCAGCAGCCCTAGCCAGTGTCAAGGTAGCCGTGGCCCAGACAAGACAGAAATACCGTCGGGTACCTATGGGGCCTCAAGACCCATTGAACTCAGTGCCGCCACTACCTCTCTCATCACCAACCCCGAATGCTAGAGGAAGGCATATCACCATGCGGTTCGCCACGCAGAAGAAGGGTGCCCTGCCAGAAGGCGTCGATATTGGGGCAATCCGAAATCAGATCAATGTGACCTTTTCCAATCAGGGAAAGATACGGGAAAATGCTTCTTATATTCATGCAGGACACGTCCGGCCAGAAATTGGATGCATCTTCCTGACTTTGGCGGCACACTCCATGACAGAGTTAGGCAGCTGGCTTGATAAAGCCAGGCTCGACCTGCTTAGGGAATTGTCACTCCCGGAGTTTGAGTTCTAGAAGAATCTAGAAAAGGTGAAGATTTTTGTTTCTGGTGTCCCACTTGCTGATACAGGAAGGGGATCGATTTGGAGGGTGGAAGGATGGACTGGAAGCGCGGCTTTTGACGGCCTTCGCACTGATCTGGAGCAATCCAATACTGGTGTAGTCACTGTTTTCCGGCCCGATATTATGGGATCCATACACGCCATGAGGCAGGCCAATGCTACGAGTTGTAGCATCCGCTTTGTGGTGGAAAATAATGAGGCCATCAAAGAAAGACTGGCAGAGGAAAAGATTTGGTTGCGAGGAGGTGCCTGCAACGTCCGGGTTTTTGAAGAGTATCGCCCCCTCAAGATATGTGATAAGTGCCTAGAAACCCGCCACTTCGAGATGACTTGTGGCCGCCCCCTCGGTGCCGATTTTGCTTCGGAGAACATTTCTCTCGAGAGCACATGTGCAGCAAGCTAGCTTGTCCCGGAGGAGTGGGCCAGGCCTGTGGACATACTAGGAGACAGTGTTGGTTGTGTGACCGGATGGACTACTTCACAGGGTATGAGCGATGCCTAGGTATCAAATCATCATCCCCAACTCCACCTTCCTCACCTGCTGGACAAGGAACAGCCACACCAACAAGACCCGCCAAGGAACCTGTCAGAAAGCCGGAACAGCAGGGTAGGAGGGCAGAAGAGAATAGAAGGACAAGAAACCGCAGATGTGGGAGGTCCCCGACACCCAGGCTGGTCGAGATCAGCAGTGATGAGGAAGATGAGACTCCCCGCCGAAAGTTGGAAAAGGCCAAGGATAAGCAACCAGAATGGCCTTCCCCCTCCCCATCCCAGACACGTGGGATTTTAAAAACTAGGGCTGGCACCGCTACTAAACCCTGCGATGAGGAAACAAGTTGGGTTGCCCGGGATCCGGATACTGGCTCCCCTATGCCTCTGGCCCCTGCAGCCCGAAGCGATCAGTTGAGGCCCCCTTTTAATGCTTATTACGACATTGGCATTAAACGTGGGGAGGAGTAGTCGGAATCGGGTGCTGGCATTTGATTTGTTTTCCTTTATTGATTTGTTGTTTATTATTGAACCTCCTGTGGATTGGGAGGGACAATATGTACCAGTGGATGTTGATGGGTGGGATTTGTTTTCCTTTGTTAGAGGGTCAGGGGTTGAGGTATTTGTTTGGTCCCACATTTGTGGCCTGTTTGAAGTGGTAGGGCATGGGGAAGGCAGTGCTCGGATTGGGTATTGGAAAAAAGGGGCAAAGAGGGTACTCGCTAGAGTTTAATTTCAACCCGGCTATACCAAAGGCCAGTTTGTCCGATAGTTGGATGAGCTCGGGGAACCTGACATCGCATTTGGGGATTTCAATACCAGACATCAAGACTGGGACCCCAACGCGGACCATAACAATACAGGCGGACGGTGGCTAAAATAGTAGTTCACGGCCCCGGTTCGTGATATGAATATGGTACCTCCAACAGTGCCAACCTTTCGAGATATTTCCAGAATCGACCTATGCCTACACCGGGCGCCCTATGTCAGGCATCGATAGATGGACACTGCTGGCTGCAAGCACAGTGCTCAAGTACTCAAGCTGAAAGTGGACCTCCCTGACAATGTTATGCGTTGGAGGCCGGCTTGGAAAAAAGCAGTCTGAGAAAACGTTGGGAAGCAGTTAGACGCTCTTAAAAAGGTGGGAGATGAGAAGTTTTGGGAAGGGGTGAGGTGTGTAGTGGACGCCCTCCCACGGACCTCCGTTGATAGAGGCTGGTGCGAGTGGTGGACACTGGAGTTGGAAACGATAAGGCTAGATGTGGCTCGGCTACGACAATACTCCAAGTGCAAGGCGGAGCGGACGGAGGACTACAAGCTGGTCAGGTGTGTTTACCAGGCTTGCCTGTTGAGGGCCAGGTTTGAACCCATCAGGGCCAAGATAGCTGTGAGTCAGGACCTGTACATTTTTCGGCTGGCACGAAAATTGCAAGCCAAGTGAACACTTCCCTCCATAGCCTGGCCAGATGGGTCCTATTCTACGACACATTCAGACATCAGTGACCTGATTGCACAGCAGCTATCCCCTGGCGATCCTGCCCCTTGGAAGAACTCCGCGATTGATATGGACTGTACTCAGGAAATGGAGATTGCCCTTGCTAGGTCCCCTACAAATGCGGGTCCAGGCGAAGATGATATTGGGTATCCTTTCATACAGTTCTGGAAATGGAGGAATGCAAAGACTTTGCGACATCTGGTCGATTACGGGCTGTGTCACGATATTCTGGATTGGCATCGGGCAGAGGTAGTGCTGATACGGAAAATTGATAAACCTAGATATGATGTCGTTAAGTCATGGAGAATGATACACCTCCTCCTGACACCTGCGAAGGTTGCAGAACGTGTGGTCCTGCTTTGATTTGCCCTGTGTCTTAACCTGAAGGAGACATAGTTTGGTTCTCACCGTAAGAGGGGGGTTCAAGACACCATGGCGGTGGTATTTGAATTCCTACTGTATAATGAGGGCTATAAGCGGCTGATTTTGTCCATAGACGTTAAAGGAGGATTTGATAACATTGATGTTGACCTCCAGTCAGACTTTCAGGTTGCCTGGGGGTGTCCGTCGAACCTGTGCCAGTGGGTGCGAATATGGACTTCCTGTCGGTCAATTTGTTTCCGTTTTAATGGATGCATCTCCAAGATCTACTATGTCAGCAAAGGGGTACCGCAGGGCTCGCCTCTCTCTCCTTTTCTCTTTGGGTCCTACGTGGCGGATATATTCACACCGCGAATGCGATACTCCCCTGGGATCCGACAATTGGTGGTCTCATACGTTGATGATGGGGTCATCGTGGTGGCTGCAGATTCTTATAACGCTGCCCGGTACCATGCAGGGGAAACTTTTACAGACTGCGATCGCATAGCAAGCGCTAGAGGAATGGGGTTTAGTGCCCTCAAGACCCAGTGGATTGGGTTTGGGGACAGGACGTGGGGAGGAATGGAGTTGTTGGGAGAAATGGTTTTGCCTTCTGAGGATTTGCGGGTTCTTGGGCATAGGTTTAATGTATTTCTTAACTTTTCTTCTCATGTAAAGTACTGGTTGGAAAGGGGGTTGGGTGTTAGGAGAAGGATTTCGGCATTGGTGAGAAGGTTTGGGAGGATTGGTAGGCTAGGAGCATGGGAGACTTACCGCTTGGTGCAGGCAGCGTACCTTCCGACCGTTTATTACGGACTTGAATTTATAACCGACCATGAGTCGTATGTGAAACAGATTCAGGTCCACGTCAACAACTGCCTCCGATCAGTTTTCCAGATGCCTATGAAGATGGCAAACAATATACTGCTGGCTGAGTTCGGAACACCAGCTGTTGCCATCCAAGGGAGGTATCTGCAGAGGAAGTGCTACAGCCGATTTATTAACTACTGGTACTGTGATTAACACCCATGGTTCGGTGAAATACAGCTAGGTTGGAAGCAGGAAGGGATGGTGGCACATTGGCAGAACTCGGACAAGGAACTCACCTACCGCCCCACGATTGCAATTGGGAAAGGCAAGGCGGTAATGGCTGCACGCCACCGTTCGCTATACACAGATCTTTGCAAGACCACGGATGTGGTCATATACACAGACGGGTCCAAGTCCTCTGAAGGGGCCAGTATGGCAAGGGCGGTATTTGAGAATGGGGTCCTGACTCATGTCGACGGGTGCTCAGTTCCCCCATCTTGGAGCATTGTTGAGTGTGAGCTGTTTGCGGTTGTCTGTGCACTCCGACATGCCCAAGAGATGGCCAAGAGGTGCCCGGTTCATGTGTTTCTGGACTGCGTTCCAGCCCTCACCCTGATAGACAATATGTTCTCAGAAGAAGATTCGGCTAAGCTGTGGGAAGTCATGTCACCACTGCTTAGTGCATTCAACCACATCAGCCTTAGCTGGGTTCCGGGACACATGGGCATTGACGGCAACGAGATGGTAGACCTAAGGGCTAAGGCCTAAGTAGGTCGTCTATTGCACCATCTGCTTTGGGAAGGGGTTAGCTTTGGGATCGGGCATGCGGCCTTGGCCCGTGAGTTGCGGAAAGAGGAGTGGGGTTCCTGGCATGACAGAGAGGGACATGGGTATTATGCTTGTGAACCTAGGGCACCTCGGCATCTCCGTGGTCTTACCCATATGGATTCCTATGTTTTGCTGAGAATTCGCAGCGGGACGGGCTTGGTCGGTCATGACAGTTGTGAGGGGAAGGATAACAGACACCACTGGATTGAGTGCCCCCGCTATGCTACATGATGCCCTGCTGACGAGGACTTATATAAGGATTCGGCGATTTCACGGTAGAAGTCTTGGTAGGTGAGTCACAGGTGGTTAGGCCTTGGGATCACCCGTCATGTGAAGGCGGTGGATGGGGAGTTAGTAGTGGCAGGTAACCCCTTTGATGGCACACTGATGGTGGAAAGAGGTGGCAAGTTGACAACGGTAGGGGATCCCACGACCTGCACCTGGTATGAGAAGAAACACGATGGCAGTGGGTGCGTTTTGCCAGGATTGTAGCGATGCCAAAAAAGTAGTTCTTTTTGCCTGACTAGCGACGATGCAATTGTCCCGGTTATGGGACTGCGATTTCTGCGATCGCCACCCAGAAGCGAGTCACCTTCGCCGAACACTTTGAGAAGAAGCCCCGCTGTTTACGAACGTGTCATGATCGGTTTTGGTATTCGCGGTACTAACAATGGGACGAGCTGGACCTCGCGACTCGGACGTCGGTAGTTTTGCGGTAGGCCAAGATAAATGGGTTGTTAAAAGGACAGTGTTGTTGGTTTTGTGTGATAGTTCTGGCTGAGGGGTACTTGGACCTGGGACTATATTATAAGAGGGCAGAGGGATAGTGGGATAGACTGTACGTTTCCTTTGTTGAGTACATGTGCCAGATTGTGTTGGAGGCGGATAGGGGTAAAGGTATGAGACGGTGGCTGGTTGGTGGGGTGGGAAGACTCGTAAATCTGGGGTGACGCTAGCCGTCACGAGCGCCCATGAGCTCACATAGGTAGTAATTATTAGATTTATATTTGGGAGGAGTGGTGGCGAGGCGGAATGGTCCCTGGTAGTGTATTTTAGATAGTTTGTTTTTATGGAGTGAGGGGGAGACTGGTCGTATGCTGGTGTTGGCAGTACTAGTATAAATAAAATTAGATTGAATTCTAAGTACTGTTTCTCCTTCTTTCACCCTGTGTCGGAACGTGAAGGTTTGGTGTCGGTCCTATCAAAGCCCTTCATTTCTATCTCACGATACGCTTCTAGTCTTTAACTTCCATCACCTTTGGGGGGCATCGTTGTTAATCCCTCCCCTACGATTGCTGGAAGTTCTTTCTTCCTGTTACCTATCTTTAGGTTTGTTCGTTTACGTCACCTCCTCATGGTCACAATGGCTAAGCGAGCCTCGGTCCCTTCCGCCACGTCTGCTTTACGTGGGTCGGTGGTTCTGTCTCGTGCCGTCAAGAAGAACTTCACCCTGGAGGCAGAAGTCTCTCACCTTCGGCATCACATCTCCGTTCTTTCTCGGCGATTTCATTGCACTGAGAAAGTGATATCAACCTTGTCAGCTGCCCTGGCCTCGGAACGTGATACTGTTCGTGGTTTGGTCTCGATTTTGGTGGCTGAAGCTCCTACGGTTATCCCCTCTTCACGTGTCCCATCGGTCGCTTCGGGTACTACTGTGGTCTCGGTTGGGGGCGGTGCACTAAACCCAGAGAATTCTCAGGGTCAAGCGGAGGAGCTCTCTCAGGAGAATGTTGGGCCGGGGATTATCTCTGCCCCCCCTGCAGCTACGGTTGTGGATGGTGGTATGGGTGGTCCTGTTCCTGATTCGTTAGGTTTGGATGAGGCGCTTGCTCCTGGTATGGGTGGGGTGGATCCTGGTGTAGTGACACCAGCTAGAGTGGTATCATCCTCTTTGGGGGGGTAGGTGCCTGAGTCCTCTGTGGCTGGTCGGGGTAACGCCTCTGGTGGCGTCCCTTCTGTGGTGGTGGGTGGTGATGAGGGTGGCCTGTTCACTCCTGTTACTAGACCTGCACCTTGGGGTGGGAAGAGGAGGAAAAACAGGAAGTACGGAGTTAAACAAGACCAGACCTCACCTGTGCCACTTGTTCCCCACTCAGCAGGGTCATCACCTTCGACGCTTCGCTACGACTAACCGGCTACAACAGAGTCCGCGGCTGGTTCGCTGCCCGCAGAGCAGGCTGAGGAGTTGGAGGATGAGTTGAATACTTGGGTATGTTCAGTCAAGTGCTGGCTGCTTGGGGACTGTCTTGTTCTGGCTGCTTCTGTCGAGGTTTTTGGTCTGTGCTGCCGTTGTGGTGTACCCCAGATTCTCGACAATAGTTTGTACCCCCTTGGCTAGGGAGCCTGCACCCTGTAAGTCGACATTCCCTCTGGTCTACGCGCTTGGGTTTTTGGGTGCTTCTTATATTTGGGTATGGGGATGGGTGCCGGGGTGGTAGGTGGAGTGTCCCGGGATCATTAAGTGGAGGCACTCAGGTGGGTTTCGATTATGCAAGAGGTTTTTGCGGGGTCACATTCAGGTGGCGGTAGTGGAATTTTTGGATATTGTATGGGTAACTTGACTGGTGGGTAGGCTGGGCTGAGGAGGATTTTCTGAACCGATAAGGGCTTAGTATTTAGTGTTCGTGTTGGGGCATGGCGTGGGCATCTTTGAGGTACAGGGTTGGAGGTTTAGTTAGTTTGTGGATAGTGGTATCCGGGAGGCGACAACCTGTGGGCCCAGCCCCTGGGCTCGTCGTATGCCAGTGTTGGCGGTACGAGTTTAAATAAAATTAGATTGACTTCTAAGTACTTTTCCTCCTTTTTTCACCCCATGTCAGACGTGAAGATTTAGTGTCAGTCTAATCAGAGCCCTTGATTTCTATCTCACGATAGGCTTCAAGTCTTTAACTTCGATCACCTTTCGGGGGCATTGTTGTTAATCCCTCCCCTACGATTGCTGGAAGTTCTTTCTTCCGGTTAACCATCTTTACATTTGTTTGTTTACATCGCCTCCTCACAGTCGCAATGGCTAAGCCAGCCTCAGTCCCTTCTGCCACATCCGCTTTATGTTCGTCGGTGGTTCTGTCTTGTGCCGTCAAGAAGAACTTCGCCCTGGAGGCAGAGGTCTCTCGCCTTCGGCATCACATCGCCATTCTTTCTCGGCGATTTCATCGCGCTGAGAAAGAGATATCTACCTTGTCAGCTGCCCTGGCCTCGGAACACAATACTGTTCATGGTTTGGTCACGATTTTGGTGGCTGAAGCTTCTACGGTTATCCTCTCTTCGCCTGTCCCCTCGGTCGCTTCGGTTACTACGTTGGTCTCAGTTGGGGGGTGGTGGGCTAGACCCTGAGAATTCTCAGGGTCAAGCGGAGGAGCTCCCTTAGAAGGTTGTTACACCGTCGGCTATCCCTGCCACCCCTGCAGCTACGGTTGCAGATGGTAGTATGGGTGGTCCTGTTCCTGATTCGTCAGGATTGGAGGAGGCGCTTGCTCCTGGTATAGGCGTGGTGGATCGTAGTGTGGGGACACCAGCTGCAGTGGCATCACCCCCTTCGGGGGGGAAGGTGCCTGAGTCCTCTGTGGCTGAGCCTGTGGCTGGTCAGGGTATCGCCTCTGGTGGCGTCCCTCCTGTGACGGTGGGTGGTGATGAGTGTGGACCGTTCACTCCTGTTACTAGACCTGCACCTCGGGGTGGGAAGAGGAGGAAAAACAAGAAGCGCCGGGTCAAGCAAGACCAAACCTCACCTGTGCTACTTTTTCCTGACTCGGAAGGGTCGTCATATTTGCCGGTTCGCTACCGCTAACTGGCTACTAGAGAGTCCGCCGTGGGTTCACCGCCCGCGGAGTGGGCCGAGGAGTTAGAGGATGAGTTGAATACTTGCGCATGTTTGGTCAAGTGCCGGCTGCTTGGGGACTATCTCATTCTGGCTGCTTCTGTCTAGGTTTTAGGACTGCGCTGCCGGTATGATGCACCCTGGATTCTCTACTATGGTTCATACCCACTTGGCTATGGAGCCTGCACCCTGTAAGTTGGCTTTCCCTCAGGTCTACGCGCTTTGGCTTTTGGGTATTTCTTTTGTTTGGGAATGGGGACGGGTGCCAGGGCAGTTGGAGGTGAGCCCCGAGATCATTCAGTGGGGGCACTCGGGTGGGTTTCTATTGTGGAGGAGGGTTTTTTGCGGGGTCACATTCAGGTAGTGGTAGTGGAATTTTTGAATTTTTGTACTGGTAACTTGGCTGGTGAGTAGGCTGGGCTGAGGAAGATTTTGTTGACCGATGAGGGCTTTGTATTTAATATTCATGTTGGGGCATGGCGCAGGCATGTTTGAGGTACGGGGCTGGAGGTTTAGTTAGTTTGTAGTTAGTGGTATCCGGGATGTGACAACCTGGGGGCTCAGCCCTGGGGCTTGTCGTATGCCAGTGTTGGCAGTACAAGTTTAAATAAAATTAGATTGATTTCTAAGTACTTTTCCTACTTATTACTTTAAAGAATATAAAACACCTTTACGATCTTTATCTTTATTGCAACGTTATCATTACGCTAAGGAAACCACTTTACGAAGAAGAGTTAGAGAAAGCTTGCTATAGGCATTCCAGATAGATGACAAAGGTCTTGAACTATCAGTAACGTAGGCAGAGACCTAGAGCTATCATAAGATGAAGGAAAAGGAAGACAGAAACTAGAAGTATCGTTTCCTGTTACCAAGAACTAACTATCCAAAGAGGGATCATTACATTACAAAGCGTCACCTAGTGTAACGCTACACGATACAAGACCGCATCCTTCAATCCCAACAGGGAAGGAGATATCAACATTGACGATCAAAACCTTAACCTAGGAGGATTCAGTGACGCCCTAGATCATGTCTCAGCAGAACACTCGAGAGCAGCAAGCCCAGTAACCCCAGAGAAAGGATCACCAGTCGATAGCTCTCCTGCAGGAACTCCACGACGCGAGAGAATGTCGGGATCAGCAGTACATGGGCCACCGGCCCCAACCGCTCCTGCACCAGGAACTAGCATACTGGGAATGACTGAAAATCAGTTTCAGGCATTTCTTGCAGTAACACGAAACACAGGACAAGGAAACATCCAACAACCGAAAGCAAAAGAGCCCGACACATACAAAGAAGCCGAAGACAAGCTACGAATATTCTTAGGGTAATGTGAAGGATATTTTGTGGTTAAAGGATATGGAGGTCACCGTGACGAGATCATGATTCCATATGTGGAATCACTCCTCAGAGGTCGTGCAGGATAATAGATCATACCTTTCCAAGACGGAAGGAAGCAGAGGGAATGGGTCACATACGCAGAGTTAGAGGTGATACTGTTCGAACAATTTGGAGATCCCAACGCCAAAGAAACAGTAAGACGAAAGGTGAGAAAACTCCAACACGGGAAACAAACATTCTCGGCATACAGGAATGAATGCCGACTATTGGAATACAAGGCTGAGTTTCCTGATGCTACTCTCTACATCATCCACCTAGGAAACTACAGCGAGAGACTCCGAAAATCAAGGGGAATATCCGACCTACGCTATACAATAGCAGAACGATTTGCAAGATGGGCGATCGATAATGAAAGCAAGCTAAACATGGTTCGAACCAACTCGGAAAATACTATAGCATACAGGGTGGTCCAGTCATCCAGGAATGTGGACGGAACCTTCAAACCACAAGCAGCTCAAGGAGAAAGTCAAGCATTACTACTAGGCGAGCCAATAGAGTTAGACAAATCAAGAGCAGGACCTGCTCTGAACCTGTCTAAGGAAGAATACACCAGAAGAATGAATGGGAAACTCTGTCTAAGGTGCGGAAAAGCAAGACAAGTCTACATAGCCGATGGAAAGCCAAGCGCTATGGGTCCTGTAATCCATATGGCGACAGTCCCTATGGACATTGACAGCCATAGGGAAATTGCAACCTTTCAGGTAGTCGATCTTAAAAACCATGAGATAGTCCTAGGAATGCCATGGTTACGAAAGCATAATCCGACGATTGATTAGAACGAGAACAAGATGACCTTTACAAGTGAACTATGTGCGACCCAATGTCTGAACATTTCACCTGTGGTTTACTCGACACTGATACAAGAAGTGGAAGAAGAAACTTTACATGCAAAGTTCGCTGAGATGCGGCAAAATAAGAGAGTCCAGATATAAAGACTGGACCAAGAGGCAAGAGTGCCTACCAAGGGTTCCAAAGGGGCAGCAGGACACGACCTGTATGCCAACAAAAGAATCAAGATACCTGCCAATGGGCAGGCAATGATAGCAACAGGAATAGCCATCGGACTACCAAAAGGCACCTATGGATGGATAGTACCCCGCAGTGGTCTAGCAGTCAAACATCGACTCATGACTATAGCAGGGGTGATCGACATCGACTATACAGGTGAAATCAAAGTGGTCCTGGCCAACCTGGCTTAAGAGAACTACCAAGTCCAAAAGGGCGAATGAATTGCACAGTTGATCATCAAAAAAATCAGCAAAGAGGATCTGCACGAAGTAGATCAACTGGAAGAAACCACAAGAGGTGACAAAGGATTTGGAAGCACTGACAAAAACCAGCACGATACAACAAAAAGAATCGAGATCAAATAGATCCCAGCACAAGTCTTTGGAAGGTACTATCGAAGGGGAGATGTAACAGGAATTCTCAAATGGACATAAGAAGACAAAAATGTAGTTCTAGTGAAAATCAACATCAGCCCAGAGCTAGCAATCCAGGATAAGAAATACCGAAGCAAAAAGGAAGGGAAAGAATTGGTTCCAAAGGAATACCATCAATTCACAAACCTATTCCAAGAAGAGGAAGCTATGGAGCTACCACCTCGAAGACCAGGAATCGATCACGGAATTCAGCTAGACAGACGAAAAAACGGGAAAAAGAAAGAGATTCCCTACAAGAAGTTATACCAACTTGGAGAAGCAGAGCTCGAAGAACTTAGGAAGTACATCGAGCAAAACTTAAAGTGAGGATGGATCAGGGACTCTTACGCGTCAGGAGGATCCCCAATACTATTCGTTAAAGAGAAAGACGGAAAAAAAGAAAACAATGTATGGACTACAGAGCTCTCATTTTGGTTACCTAGAAAGACCAATATCCATTACCCTTGATTGGAGAAGCAGTGGAAAGACTGCAGTCAGCAAAATACTTCACCAAACTCGACATCAAGGATGCTTACCATAATATACGCATCAAGGCAGGAGACAAATGGAAACCTATGTTCGCCTCAAGATAAGAAATGTTTGAATACTTGGTTATACCCCTCGGGCTAACCAATGCACCGGCTTCATTCCGGAGATGGATCAACAAGGTACTCAATAAGTACCTCAACATATGTTGTATCGTATACTTGGACGATGTGCTCATATACTCGGAAAACATACAACAATACCAAAAGGATATTAGCAATATCATGGCCGCAATACAAGGATCAGGAATGAAGATCAAAGCAACAAAGTGCGAATTCCATAAGGAAGAAACGGAATACCTCGGATATATTATCAATCGAAGTGGGGTCAAGGTTGACCCTGTCAAAACAGCAGCCATACGGGATTGGGCCAAACCAAACAACAAAACAGATGTTCAATGCTTTATGGGATTCTGCAACTTTTATCGAAAGTTCATAGAGGGATTTAGCAGGCTTGCCAAACCACTCTATAACCTAACAAAGAAAGACAAGAAATGGGAATGGGGAGAGACAGAACAAAAAGCATACAATGCAAGACGAACGCATCTAACATGAGTACCCATACTGGTTTATTTCAACCCAAACAGAACGACCATGATCGAAATGGATGCCTCAAAATATGTGTGCTCAGGCACACTATTGCAACAATGCGACGATGGAAAATGGAGGCCAGTGTCTTATCGATCCAAGACAATAACCCCGGCAGAGTGCAACTACGATGTTGCAAATAAAGAACTATTAGTGATAGTTCCAGCATTAAAGGAATGGAGAAGATACATTTCGAACAACGACCATGCGGTCCGAGTTCTAACCGACCACGAGAAGTTGGTCCCGTTCATGACTACGAAAGAACTGAACGACCACCAGATAAGATGGATGGAAGACTTCAGCAAATACAACTTCAAAATCGAATACAGACCAGGCAAACAGAGTGGAAAGCCAGATGCTCTCAGAAGAATTGCAAGTGACAAACCACAGACGAAAGAAGACGAAAGAATCAAACACAAAACACAAACACTATTACCAAAAACCTACTTCGAGGCAATAGAGGTTATTCAATTCACATCAACGGAGGAAAGGGAAATTGAGAACGCAAACAAGAAAGACAAAACAATTCAGGCAATAAGAGAAGCATTAAAAGAAGGAAAAAAGAAGATGAAAGGAATTGCTCTGGGTTTATGCCAATGGAAGGATAGAAGTATGTGGTATGACTGAAAACAAGGGATCCCGGAAGAGGAGGAGATAAGGACAGACATCATACGACAACACCACAATATCCGAACAGCAGGACATAGGGGAACAGGTAAAACAACAGAATTCAGCATGAGGTTATTCTATTGGCCAGGACTGTGTGAAGATGTCAAATGATATGTCAAAAACTGCAACATATGCCAAAGGATGAAAACGGCTAAACACGCACCATATGGATTACTGAAATCAAACGAAGTTCTCCAACAACCATGAGAAACAATTATTATGGACTTCATCACGGACCTACCAGTATCAGAAGATTGCGAGAGCATCTTAGTCGTGGTCGATCGTCTGACCAAAATGAGTCATTTCATTCCGGTCAGAAAAGATATCAATACTAGGGATTTTGTACAGACATTCTTGCGAGAGGTCTTCCAACTTCACGGCCTCCCAAAAAATATCATTACGGATTGAGGAACACTATTCACATCGGGACTATGGAAGGAAGTAACTGGAGAAATGGTGATACAAAACAGTATGAGCACCATGTTCCACCCACAGATGGATGGACAAACGGAACGGGTAGAGGCGATACTCGAACAATATTTAAGGCTACGTCAATTATCAAGAAGATAATTGGTACAAGCTGTTATGTATGGCCAAATTCGCATACAACAATGGAAAACAAGGCAGAAATGACACGATACCATTCTTCGCCAATTACGGACAACATCCACAAAGTCAGATCACATATCATGCGATTAATAATGTGATACCGGACAAAACCCATATGGGAAAACTACACGAAACATTACAATACGAAATGAGTCAAGCACAACAATTTCAAAAGGAACCAGTGATAAGCACCAAAGACCAGATCCGAACATACAACCGGGAGATATGGTATGGCTAATACCATGCAATATCCATACAACGCGACCAGCAAAGAAATTGGACAACAAGAAAATCGGATCATTCAGGATATTGGAAAGAGTGGGCAGCCGCACTTATAAACTCGACCTTCCCCTCTTGATGTGAATACACAACACATTCCACATATCACTCCTCAAATTACACAACAACAACAAGTTTCCCTCACAAACACTTATTCCTCCCCCTCCAATCAAACTTGACGGAGAACAAGAATACGAGCTGGACGAAATAGTCGATTCCCTCTTGTTCTGCAGTCACCTCCAATACCAAGCCAACTGGACAGGATATTCGCCTGAACACGATAAAACCTGGTACTTCGCACACAACTTTGAACACGCACAAGATGCCATCTCAATCCTCTATCAGCGATACCCAAGCAAGCCCGGCCCAGGTGACAATCACATTCAACCAAGACAAAGGCGAGGGAAAGGCTCCCACTGTGTTGTAACAACACAAGGGCTGGGGTGATAGCCCATACCAAACTAGACCAACCAGCCCCGAATACTCATTCATGGGGCCGACCAACAAAGAACTCAAGGAAAGGGAACAACAAGCACAGCATAACCCCATGTCATGGACGGTATGCTATGATGACGGTTACCAAACACATTTTGGCAACAAGAAGGCGCGGGATGGTTCCCAAAGGAATGTCGAAAACGTGGCCCACACCCAGACCATGTCCTGAAGCATTGGCAACAATGCTTCAGAAATGGGTGCAGGATGCACAGGGAACAGAAAATATCTGCGGGATTCTACCCGCAGAAGGATAGAAGCAGGAAAGAGTTTGAAGGAGAAGATGCCAGAAAGGCTTGGGCCGTGAGAACGTGATCCAGAGAGGGAGGGGCCTAAAACCCCTCAGCAGACATGGAACCGGATGTCAGGAGCTTACACAGGCAGATCTGGGGACTCCAAGAACAACTTGGCCAAGCTGAGGCTACAATTTCAGCAAACGACAAAACGATTGCGGAGCTAAGACAGCTGAATGATAATCAGTGGCACACAATTGAGATGGCAAATCTGGCTCATGAATCGGCAAAGGTCAGATGGAGGACAGCAGATGAAAAGTTCCACAAACTGAGAAGGACCATGCACTCAGCAGGACGGGAACTACAGAATCTTGGAGAAAAAGCCTGTAGGGACTCAGGCTTAGGAGGAGGGGAGCTAATGTCACGAATGTGGCTTGGCATAAAAGAGGTTTTCACGTGACACATGGTTATGAGTCCCAGGTATGTTATTGTTTCACACATATGACTCATTCGGGTCATATGATTTGTTATGTATGGGATTTGTGATGCTTTTGCACATGGCTCCAATATGAGTCATGGGACGTGTGCAAAGCGTGTATGCCTTGCAAAGGTGCCTTGCGGGTAAGCCTTGCACATATGATTTATGTTTTGCACATGACGTCATTATGAGGTCATGGGTTTCACGCACATGACTCAGTCGAGTCATATGACTTGTTTACTGTATTATGATTGGTTTATGAGTTTTTGTGCATGACCTCGCTATGAGGTCATAGGTTTTGAGCATGTGATCACTTTGGTCACATGACTAGTTTGTTATGATTTGGTTTCACACATGTGACCACTTGAGGTCACATGACTATGGGTGGGAAGAATACTACATAAGGAGGCCGATGCGGCCGAGGAAGATAGGTTCTTCACACTTTGTTCTAAGTACTTTTCCTACTTATTACTTTAACGAATATAAAACACCTTTACGATCTTTATCTTTATTGCAACGTTATCGTTATGCCAAGGAAAGCGCTTTATGAAGAAGAGTTAGAGAAACCTGACGATAGGCGTTCCCGATTGAAGACAAACATCTTATACTATCGGTAACGTAGGCAGAGGCCTAGAGCTATCGTAAGATGAATGAAAAGGAAGACAGAAACGAGCAGTATCGTTCCCCGTCGCCAACAACTAACTATCCAAGGAGGGATCGTTACAACATATTTCCCTTCTCCCATTGGCATAAACCCAGAGCAATTCCTTTCATCTTCTTTTTTCCTTCTATTAATGCTTCTCTTATTGTCTGAATTGTTTTGTCATTTTTGTTTACCTTCTCAATTTCCTTTTCTTTCGTTGATCTGAGTTGGATAACTTCTATTACCTCGAAGTATGTTTTTGGTAATAGTGTTCGGGTTTTTTGTTTGAATTTTGCGTCTAATTTTGTTTGTGGTTTGTCGCTTACAATCCTTGTGAGAGCCTCTGGCTTTCCACTCTCTTTGCCTAGTCGGTATTTGATTCTATAGTTGTATTTGCTGAGGAGTTCCATCTACCTTATCTGGCGGTCGTTTAATTCCTTTGTAGTCATGAATGGAGCCAGATTCTTGTAGTCGGTTAGAACTCAGACCGGATGGTCGTTGTTCAGAATGTATCTCCTCCATTCGTTTAATGCTTGAACTATTCCTAATAGTTCTTTATTTGCAACATCGTAGTTACACTCTGTGGGGGTCATTGTCTTAGATCGGTAAGACACTGGCTTCCATTTTCCATCTTCACATTGTTGCGATAGTATGCCTGAACATCTATATTTTGAGGCGTCAGTTTCAATCATAGTCCTTCAGTTTGGGTCGAAGTGTACCAGTATTGGTGCTGATATTAGATGTGTCTGTATGGTATCGCATGCTTTTTGTTCTGTTACTCCCTATTCCCATTTCTTGTCTTTCTTGGTTAGGTTATAGAGTAATTTTGCAAGCCTGCTAAACTACTCTATGAACCTTCGATAAAAGTTGCAGAATCCCATAAAGCACTGAACATTTGTTTTGTTGTTTGGTTTGGCCCAATCCCATATTGCTGCTGTTTTAACTAGGTCAACCTTGACCCTGCTCCAATTGATAATAAATCCGAGGTATTTGGTTTCTTCTTTATGGAATTTTCATTTCGTTGGTTTGATCTTCATTCCTGAGCCTGGTATTGCAGCCATGATATTGCTGACATCCTTCAAGTGTTATTGCACGTTTTCGAGTAGATGAGTCCATCGTGCTCGTATAAGATGCAACATATGTCGAGGTACTTATTGAGTACCTTCTTGATCCATCGCTAGAATGAAGCCAGTGCATTGGTTAGCCCGAAAGGTATAACTAAGCATTCGAACATTCTGTATCTTGAGGCGAATGTAGTCTTCTATTTGTCTCCTGCTTTGATGTGTATATTGTAGTAGGCATCTTTGATGTCGAGCTTGGTGAAGTATTTTGCTGACCATAGTCTATCCAGTGCCTCTCCAATTAAGCGTAGTGGATATCGATCTTTTTTGGTAACCAAATTGAGTGCTCTATTGTCTACACAGAGTCTTATTTTTCCATCTTTCTTTTTGACAAATAGTATTGGAGATCCTCCTGATGCAAAGGAGTCTCTGATCTATCCTCGCTTCAGGTTTTGCTCAATGTACTTTCTAAGTTCTTCGAGCTCCGCTTCTTCTAGTGGGTATAACTTCTTGTCCGGAATCTTATTTGTTTTTCCCGTTTTCTCGTCTTTGTCCAGCTGAATTTCATGGTCAATTCCTGGTCTTCTGGGTGGTAGCCCCGTAGCTTCCTCTTCTTAGAATATATTCGTGAATTGATAATATTCCTTTGGATTCAATTCTTTCTATCCTTTTTTGCTTTGGTATTTCTTGTCTTAGATTGCTAGTTCTGTGCTGATGTTGATCTTTACTAGAACTGCTTTTTCATCTTCGTATGTCCATTGGAGAATTCCTGTTGTATCTCCTCTTTGATAGTACCGTCCAAAGCCTTGTGCTGTGATCTTCTTGATCTCGATTCTTTTTGTTCTATTGGGCTGGTTTTGGTCTATGCTTCCAAATCTCTTGTTTCCTCTTGTGGTTTCTTCCAGTTGATCTACTTCGTGCAGATCTTCTTTGTTGATTTTTTTGATGATCAACTGTGCGATTCGATCAACTTTCTGGACTTTGTAGTCATCTTGAGTTAGGTTGGCCAAGACCACTTGCGTCAAGTTACGTTGTCTCTGACCGTCACTGTCGGAAGGAACAAG
>NW_003299103.1:473967-498132 GCF_000151645.1 Tuber melanosporum
CAATGGCTATTCCTGTCACTATTATTGCCTGCCCGTTGGAAGGTATCTTGATTCCTTGGTTGGCATACAGGTCATATACTGCTGCCCCTTTGGAACCCTTGGTAGGCCCTTTTGCCCCTTGGTCCAGCTTTTGTATCTAGACCCTCTTATCTTGCCACATCTCAGCGAACTTGGTATGCAAAGTTTCTTCTTCTGCTTCTCCTACTAGTGTCGGGTAAACCACAGGTAAACTGTTGAGACATTTTGTAGCACATAGCTCGCTTGTGAAAGTCATCTTGTTCTCATTCCAATCTATTGTCCGGTTATATCTTCGTAACCATGGCATCCCTAGCACTATCTCATGGTTCTTGAGATTTGCTACCTGGAACGTTGCCGTTTTCCTATGGCTGTCAATATCCATAGGTACTTCCGCCATATGGGTTATAGGACCCATTGCGCTTGGCTTTCCATCTACTAGGTAGACTAGTCTTGCTTTCTTCACCTTTTTGGTGTAGAGGCTGTATTTGTTGCAAATTTCCTTGTCGATGAAATCTTCAGCAGCTACCGAGTTGAGCATTGTATATATGGTGTTTCTTTGTGTTTTTCATTGTGTATCTTCGTCTTGATTATCACATAATCTCTATCTTCTTCTCCCCTCTGTGTGTGTAGTGCCCTATAGTAGTTTACTAACTTGATGGCTTTTTCAGGTCCACATCTTGGGTCTCTCAGACTAGAATTTACTTGTGACCCTTGTTGTTTTCCGCTGATACATCCTCGGCCATCACCTCATATATGTTGGTCTTTTTCTGCAATTGGAAATGATTGTTTCCCCCTGCCTTGGTTCCTTGGTATCCGTTGTCTGGTTGGCTTTTGCATTCCCTTATCCGATGTCCTGCCTTCCCACATCTTAGACAGAGTTTTCCATTCATCCTCCTAGTGTATTCTTCCTTGGATAGTTTCAAACCTAGTCCTGATCTTGCTTTATCCAATTCCATTGGTTTGCCTGGTGGTAATGTTCTGCTCTCGCTTCGCCTTACTTGTGGTCGGAACGTTCCATCCATATTCCTAGATGACTTGACTGTTCTATGCACTGTGGTATTTTCTGAGTTATTTCGAACTATGTTTAGTTTCTGTTTCTTATCGATTGCCCATATTGCAAATCGTTCCGAAGTTGTATAGCCCAAGTGAGAGATTCCCCACACTTCTCATCGCCTTTGACTACAGTTTCTTAGTGCGATGATATAGAGAGTGGCATTATCTAATTCTGCTTCGTATTTCAATAGTCAACATTGGTCCCAGTATGCTGAAAATATCTGTTTTCTTGTTGGAGTCTCTCCCACTTTCATCTTGGCGTTTCCTTGGCATTGGGAATCCCAAAATGTTCAAATAGGACTGCTTTGAATTCTGCATAGGTGACCCAGTCCCTTTGTTTCCTTCCATCTTGAAACGGCATAATCCATTGTCCAACCAGTCCTCTTAACAGAGATTCTACAAAGGGAATCTTGATCTTGTCCTGATGTTCTCCATATCCTTTGATGGAGAAATATCCTTCGCATTATGCTAAGAATATTCGTAACTTATCTTCAGATCCTTCGTATGTGTCGGGTTCTTTAGCTTTTGGTCATTGGATATTTCCTGGTCTCATGTTTCATGTTACTGCAAGAAATGTCTGGAACTGGTTTTGAGTCATTTCAAGTATGTTGGCACCTGATGCCGAAGCGGCTGGGGCTGGTGGCCCAGGTACTGCTGATCCCGATATCCTTTCTGGTGGTGAAGTTCATGTAGGTGAGCTATCAGCTGGTGATCCGTTCTCTGGCGTTACTGAACCTGCTGCCCTCAAGGGCTCTGCTGAAACGGGATCTAGGCTGTCTCTAAATCTCCCTAGATTAAGGTTTTGATTGTCAATGTCGATATCTCCTTCTCTGTCTGAGTTGAAGGAAGCCGTCTTGTATCGTTTGGTATCACTATAAGTGAAGGTTTATATTGTAACGATCCCTCCTCGGATAGTTAGTTCTTGGTGACAGGGAACGATACTTCTCTTCTTCTTCTGTTTCGTTCCTTTATCTTATGATAGCATTAGGCCTCTGCCTACATTACTGATTGTACAAGATCTTTGTCATCTATCAGGAATGCCTATCATAAGCTTTCTCTAACTCTTCTTCATGAAGAGCTTTCCTCAGTGTAACGATAAATATTGCAATAAAGCTAAAGATCGTAAAGTGGTTTTATATTCATTAAAGTAATAAATGGGAAAAGTACTTAGATCAAAGCGTGAAGAGCCTATCCTCCTTAACCATATGGGCCTCCTTATCTAGTACTTTTCCCACCCTAAGTCATGTGACCTAAAGTGGTCACATGTGCCAAAGTAAATCCTAACAAACTAATCATCTGACTAAAGTGGTCACATGTTCAAAACCTATGACCTCATAGCGAGGTCATGTGTGAAAACTCATAAACCAATCATAATGCAATAAACAAGTCATATGACCTCAGATGCTCACATGCACAAAACATAAATCATATGCTCAAGGCATACCCGCAAGGCACATTCACAAGGAACACTCACAAGGTACACTTGCCACGTGCACATCACATGACTTATAATCGAGTCATGTACGAAACATAACAAATCATAACATAATAAATCATGTGACACAAATGAATAATACGTGTAAAATGATAACATACCTATGACTGGTAGTCATGAGTCATGTGAAAACCTTTTCTGTGCCAAGCCACGTTCGTGACAGTATGATTACCGTTAGCCAAACCTTTGCCCATACTAGTGTCAAGAGATAACCAGTGGAGGAATGGTAGTAGATCACAGTCTACCAAGTAGAGATACCGTTGATTAAGTACCTCAGTTGGACATGCTATTCCATATGAAGAAGTACATAAGTACTTGTTAGGAGCAGTAGTTACCTTACTGAGTAGAGTAACCGAAGTAGTCAACTTGGGAGTTACTATAAATTGTTTGACTATAGGTTTGAGTAGGCTTCTCCTACCTTTGGACCAGAGTTACCCTTCCTTCGACCATGAGTTACCCTGTTATGGAGCCAAGTTGCCCCAACTTGAACATAGCTTGATACGCAGAGCTTCAGGTAAAGTTACTAAATTGTTTATCATGCGAGACTACAGAGGTTATTCGAATGTCAGATTGTGCGGATTACTCCTGCACAACTAGTTGAGCTTCAAACAGACTTTAACTTGGAGGTATTGTAGCGAGCACCCCCCTCTAGCCCCAGTATAAGTACCTAGTATCATGGGCTACAGCCTAGAGAGTAGCAGTAAGCCTGGTTAAGGTCACCAGGTAGAGATACTCCTGTAATACTATACATGTTCACACCATCCGGCTAATTGGAGGCGGTTGTCACAAACGTGGCTTAGCGAGGAGAGGGTTTTCACGTGACACATGGTTATGAGTCACATGTGTGTTATTGTTTCACGCATATGACCTATTCGGGTTATATGATTAGTTATTTGTGGGATTTGTGATGCCTTCGCACATGGCTCAAGTATGAGTCATGGGACATGTGCCTGACGAGTATGCCTTACGAGTGTACCTTACGGGCAAGCCTTGTGCATATGATTTATGTTTTGCACATGACCTCATTATGATGTCATGGGTTTCGTGCATATGACTCAGTCGAGTCATATGACTTGTTTATTGCGTTATGATTGGTTTATGAGTTTTGCACATGACCTCGCTATGAGGTCATGGGTTTTGAGCATGTGATCACTTTGGTCATATGACTAGTTTGTTATGATTTAGTTTCATACATGTGACCACTTTAGGTCACATGACTAAAGGCAGGAAGAACACTATATAAGGAGGCCGATACGGCCGAGGAAGATAGGTTCTTCACGCCTTGTTCTAAGTACTTTTCCTACTTATTACTTTAACGAATATAAAATACCTTTACGATCTTTATCTTTATTGCAACGTTATCGTTACGCCAAGGAAGGAGCTTTACGAAAAAGAGTAAGAGAAAGCTTACGATAGGCGGTCCCGGTAGAAGACAAGGGTCTTGTACTATCGGTAAGGTAGGCAGAATCCTAGAGCTATCGTAAGACAAAGAGAAGAAGAAGACAGGGAGAGAAGTATCGTTCCCCATCGCCAAGCACTAACTATCCACAGAGGGATCGTTACAGCGGTCTACAGAATAAATGAGGTCTTACGGGTGACCTAGGAGAAAGACCTCCTGGTGGTTTCGTGAAAGGTAGACCAGATCTGGCTGAGTAATACTACTTTGAAGTTAGAGGTAGTATGTGAGGTAACCACAGACCAGTAGGCTAGGTAACTGAAGTCAGTGGCCCTAAAAGTGTAATAGTATTAGAGAATTATTAAGGACTCTGAGACACTAGTCTGAGGTGACAATAAGAGCTACTTCTCGAAGGACTGACTGTTGGTAGTGCCTATTGGTAGTCAACCTCTGAAGGGGTCTATCAGAGAGCTATGTGGCCATCATCTGCAATGATGTAGAATTGAGCAGAATCCGATAAATGTTCAGGGACTGGGGATGCTTATAGAAGACTAAGTAAATATGGGTAGAGAATTTCATGATTGGTATCGTATCTGCTTAGGCAGAGTAGTTCGCCACTGACATCTCTATCATATAAAGGGTTTTTACTACTGCGGTTGCATTGTAGATGCTGAGGCTAAAACACTTCAATCTGGTGGATGTTATCAAATCACAGAGTAGTCTAGTTTGCTACAGAGGATCTTTGGTCCTATATGTAGAGGTTGGCTAGGCAGCCCAAGAGAGTTGGATGCTCGTGAATGCTGAGTAGTGATGAGAAGTAACAGGCATTTTATGAAATCTATTTAAGTATATTTGAGTTCTCCTCTGCTGTGGTAATCAACTACCTCTCGAGATCAGAACTTAATAGAGCAAAGCTGTGGCTTAATAATATTAAGTTTTACAGTTTTGTTTCTTTAAACTCTAATGTTGAGACTTTGACATTTACTATATTTGTTCACTTTTGCAGAAGAATTTATTTGAGTGCGATTGCAATCTTGGGATCCATCTTCCCTGCAGGAGCTTCTATTACAATCATGTAAAGCATTTATGAATGCTTGCAGCCTTGGTTAGAAACAAATAGACCATGTCCTCAATGCTACTAACCTTGATCTCCAACATAATTGTGAGGCCATGGTTGTCTATGAACCTGTGGTCTTATTCGAATCATTTACCTAGCAGAAGCTGGAGATTTGGGTAGTGCCAGAATTGTAATGGCAAGGTTTTGACCTAATAGATTTTACTAAGGCAGTTATGAAATCCTATATCCTGCTTGAAGTTACAAAGCAAAAGATGGAAGCTTAAACACAACTGTAGTATTGTGTTAGGAATACCAGAACCCGATACCTAGGAACTACCCTAAGTAGGATAACCCCACTCGGAATGGGAATCTCTGGTCTCCAACACCCCCCTCTGGCTCCCTTACGGGGCCTGCGCGTTATCATATATATTAATCTCAGTTGCGTCCTGTGACTATATTAGCACAGAATTAAAGGTGTTAGAATAACACCATATACATCGTCGCTGTCTATCCGACCGGATCCTGTTCGTAGGGTATATGAGAGGGGACCTTCGGCTAGGTCTGGGAAATAGAACGGAGTAATTCAGTCAACCACTCAGAGAGTTACTTGGCTTCAAAGACATGACACCTTTGGCATGTGCCATAAGTAACAGGACAATTTCGCACAAAGAGATGGTATCAAATGGTAAAGGATCTCTACTAGAGACCAATACATTTACATCTACCAGAAGAGTCTAGAACTCCAAAAGACACTACCAAAGAAGCCAACGAACTACACGGAGTGTTGCAACAGGGTTTCAGAATACGTTGTAGCCATGTGGTTATTCCCAATACTACAGTCATTACTGAAACCTACTACCCAGAAAGCAACCAAGGGTTGCCAACCGTGGGATTAATTATCAATCTGGTGGAACAGCTTCCTGCAAGTTAATAGGAAGTCATCCAGAGAAAATCTATGGGTTGGGTATGGAGTTACAAAGGATCAAAGTCAGACAACCTATGATGGTTGTAATAGCGACCACCTTTGCAGATATAGCCATGGATAAAACTGATCATTTTATCAATAGGCGAAGACAATTGGGGCCAACTCAGTGTGACTTAAGAACTAGGCCATAAGTCTAAAGACTCTACTAATCGGGATATTACTATTGGGGACAGCACATTTGATAAGAAGAAATATCGTAATTACGGAAGAGGGTGTGATGGTTTTCAGGGTCCACAGGTGTTCGCACCTTGGAAGAAAACTCGACGTTGCGAATTACGATTGAAGAAGTATATAGTTGTATGATAAATAGATATAGTCCGCGAATACTCAGACACGGAATATAAATATCGAAGTGCCTCTCAAGCTTTAGACATCATCAAGCAATGGAGAAGAGACCTCAATAATATAATATCGTTTTTACGATTCTACTCTACTTTTATCTATTTTTACTTCGCTTCTAGTAGTCATAAACGAAACGAGTAAAGTCCGAACCTTCCTAGACAATCTCCGTCTACAAAATCGAATCTCAATTGGCCTAGACAACCTTGAAGTCTATCAAGTTGTCTCCGCCTAACATACTGGAAGGTGTAAGCGCAGATCAAGTTTAGGATAGAGATAGCTATGGTAGCTGTGGAGTCAATACGGATACAATAAGGGATGTTTATAGAGTAGATTAGTAATACCCTAGTCCTAGAAAAAAGGATATTAGTTTAGGAACAGGTTGCCTGTACCACTTACCAGATCAATCAAGATAATGATATGATCATATCTATAGCACGTCCTATGGAGATAAACTCACAGGTCTACTTCATAGAGAGTTTAACTACCATATTGACCAATACTCAATATCAGGCATACTTGACTGACTGAATTCAGTATTCAGATTACAGGTCAATAACTACAAGCATTAGTCTCTCCTTGTTGTTTCTAATTCTATGGTCAGCTCGAAGTAGTACTTATTCCACCATCTCAACAGCTATATTAACGAACTCTGAGCCCTGCTATGGGGACTGTTCTGGCCGATTGTTGTCATAGTGTGGATAAGTTTAAAGTACCTCCTCCACTTCCCCAATTGGTAAAGGATCAGGTACATCTGTTAGATATTACTGATACTCGAATGCAGTCTGCGAATGTTTCTGCACGTGAACACACTTACCAAGGGGCAGTGAATACGCCCTTGTTACGGCCTATGCATCTCACTGTTATTGTTGAACCTGCCCCTCTCCCTCCGATGCCTACTATACCTGGTACGCCTAGGAAACCTGCTAATACAAATACCTTCTTTGAAGAGCTTAGACAAAGATGCCAGGGTAGGGAAAGCATAATATTGGGACAAGATGGTGTCTGAATGCCTTGTTACTGAGGGTTACATCTCTCTATTACACTGGTTGTAGGGTTGTGGCAGGGTCTCACTTTCCAAGGACTATACATGCACTCCAGTATCCCAACAGTCATTCAAGTCAAGTGTATGGAAAGTAAGAGGAAGAAGATTTGAAGATGAAAGAGTACGAATGTTCTTATTCTTGTTCACGGTTGCACATGGGACCTCTGGCACTGCTGGAAAGCTCTCTGTAATTCCAGCTCCTTGTTAAGAATCAGTAAGAAGTGACTTTAAGTTCTTCAGCAGCTGCTCCTTTGCCTGATCGACCCCCAATACCTTTGTATCATCTAGGGGCAGTTTTCTAAGGGGACAGATAACAGGAAAGAGAGGACTCCTGTATTGAGTATAATAGACTCTCTGGAGACCACGGTGGAAATATTGGTAGTGGCAGAGATCACCTCTCACCTGGCAGAAACATTGGCACTAGAGGAGACCTGGGTGATTCTGGTTCCTCCAGTAGCAGGAATGATGGAGATGCTGAAACCATACTAGATTTCTCAGAATTCCTGTCAAGGCGATAGCTAACCTGGTCTAAGTTGAAGAAGTGAAGCTATGACTGATGAGCCCACAGGTTACTATGGGTTTTGTTATTACTAAGTGAGGCACCAGGGGCTGTTAAGATTAGTGGAGATACAGGATCTCTAAAGAATAAGCCTAGGAAGCCCAAGAAATTAGGTGATGTAACTCCTTGCAATAGAGATACCACTGACACTCAGCGGTTCATTCGTAATGTGAAAATTAAGTTTGAGTACTTCTGAGAATCAGTTACAGAAGATATGAACAAAATCAGCCTGGTTATCTCTCTTCTTTAAGGCACTGCCAAAACTTGATACATGGGCCAACACTGGTACATTGGTGAAGATAGTACTTGCTGGGTACGGATGTGGTTTGATTCCAACCATGAGTTTCATATATGGAAAGAATTCAGAAAACCGTTAATTGCAAGTTTGATGCCCATGTTGATCAGAACTGTACTCAGAGCAAGTGGACAAAACTGCAGATAAAGGCTAAATAGGTCTACTAGTACTTAGACTTAGTTACGGATCTTATTGTTCAACTAGATTATACAGACCCTACTATGATCAAAGACAACATCCGGATGGTAATAACATCTTAGTTGCAGAATGTTTTAGCTCAGAAAACACCTCATCCTAGAGATGTGCTTGAATATATATACCATTAGTGCAAGACACGCCATGCCCTTCAAGACAATATTACTTTTGGCAAGACAATTACTCAGAGCCAAAGTATAACTCAGGGCAAGAGCGAGGAGAGGTCATCAACCTCATGGAAATAACCAAAACGGAGGAAAAAGCATTGAAGTAAGACCAACCCTAAGTACTGCTTATCATCTGCTGGTACATTCCAGAAGCAAGAGAATTAGGAGCAAGCTAATGCTTATAAGAATATACCCTCTACTCTTATCGATAGGTGAAAACAGGAGTCTCAATGTACATGATAAGGAAAGCCAGGTCATTTTTAGCAAAAGTATTTCTCTGCTGACCCAGTTGTTAGTTCAGCCAAGGGGGTTAAGTCAATAATCAAGAAGCAAAAGGCTGAAGATGCTGAAGTCAAAAAAGTATCAAACAATAAAGTTCCTCATATCGAAGTACTACCTTGGAAGAAGTTATTAGAAGTCTGAAGATTGTCTCCCAAGATCATGGAAGTTGATACTAATAGTGAAGAATAGGTAAGTCCATTTCTAGCAGAAGAAATGACAAGATACAAACATAACTTCAGGAAGTTGTGTGGAGGAATCTGGGAGTAAGCATAACCTGAGAAATCCTGCAGTCGATATAAACTAATAAGGCTTCTTAGATGTTCTGGGCCATGGTGGTCTACGAAGTAATAAGACTGGTAGAGGATTTTAATGCAGATTTGAGATTCTCTTTGGGGTTGTCTTGATTTATTTCTCTTTTGTATTCTTATTTATTGATGCAGGAATATGTTGCTTCCTTACTTTAATGGAAAATTTCTTTAGTATTGGAAGCAGAGTATTTTCTTTTGTTTGTTTGATTTAGTTTATTTTCACATCAGGCCAGTCTTAATTAGAGCAATGGAATTTGGTTATCAATTTTACCTGAAGAGGGTTAAGTACCCGAAATCATACTGGTGTGATAGTAAATATCCTAGCAATTGATATAATGTGATTTGAAACCCTAACATATTTAATTCATTATGGCCACTCTTGTATTGAAAGGCAAGAGATTTCAGTTATTATGTTTACAAAAGAAATCTCAAAGAAGAAGGCGACGATTTGGGGCTCCCTGAAACATATTAAGTCTATTCGAGTTTGTGTTAAACTAGAATGGCACTATGGTGCAAAGAATAGTACAGCTGAGGCTGCCATGTTATTAGATAATGATACTGTAGGTATAGTACTAAGTACTCAATGGGTAAATAAGATACAAGTCTCTTGTATTTGGAGGAAAGTTGTGACTCCTATTAAGAATGGTAATGGAAATGATATTGCCAACTCAGAGCTTCACTATACTACGACCATGAAAATGCTTAGAGGTGATCATGTCAATAATATGTGGTTTGAACTGGCAGATATGTCTGATAAGAATATTGATGGTTATCTTCCTATATCATAGCTCCATAAATATAATCCCAATATAGACTGAGAGTCTGAGAGTATTACTCAGAGATCTGTTCTGTGTAAGACTAAGTGCTTAGTAGGACCGAGATAGTTATAATTCATAACCGAAGAAGAGCTATTGGCAGAGGACTAAGCTCAAAGATATCTTCTTGGATATGTCCAGTTCACTGAAGTAGATGGTAAATATATTGCTCCTAGCTTCCTTCCCGAATATAAGAACTATGGTAATATATTTAGCCAGTAAAGAATAGAGGTGTTGCCATAGTACTCAGAGTACAATCATAAGGTTGACTTAATGCTGAAAACAACTCCTCCTTTTGGCCCTATATACCCCTTGTCGGAGAATGAGCTCAAGGTCTTAGAAGAGTATCTCAATAAGATGCTGGCGACAGGAAAGAAAAAAAAATCTAATTCTCCTACCAGAGTCCCAATCCTCTTTGTACCCAAATCTGATGGTTCATTGAGATTATGCATTGATTATAGGGGGCTGAATAAGATTATGGTAAACAGTAAATATCCTTTACTATTGATGAATGAACTGTGGGAGAGACCTGAAAGGACACTATCTTCATTAAGTTAGACTTGAAGAATTGCTACTACCTCCTTTAAATGGCAGAAGGGGAAGAATGGAAAACACTGTTTCATCATCGGCATAGATTATATAAGTATATGGTAATACTATTTAGGTTGTGTAATGCTCCATCTATGTTTCAGAGTATAATAAACAGTGTCATCCAAGACTTGATAGATGAAGGAGTTATAGCCTATATGGATAATAGCCTAATATATCCAGAGACTATAGAAAAACATATCACTCTTTTTCTACAAGTTAGGGAAAGAATACATAAAGCTACTCTTTGTGTGAGCATTAAGAAATCTACATTGGATCAAAGAGAAGTAGAATTTCTAGGATACCGTATATCCAACTGTGATAGCATGATGACTACAAATCAGATGAAGTCAACGGAAGTTTGGACTCCAGCGAAAAGAATTGTTGACATACAAAGCTTTCTGGATTTTGCAGACTTCTATTGTTAGTATATTGAAGGCTTTAGTAAGATAACATAGCTATTGACTGAATTGGCAAAGAAAAGTGCCAAAATGGAATAAGGTCTAAGGCAGGATAAAGCTTTTAGTTTCCTTAAATATGAGCCCCATCCTACCCCATTTGGATCTCAAATGGTTAACCAAATTAGAAATCGACACTAGTGATTTTACATTGGGTGTAACGTATTCACAAGGTGCTAATCACGTGATCGGTAAGGAATACGATAGTTGGCAGGTGGCCTGCTCTTCCAGAGAGGAGGTGAGAGCTGAGAACTAAAGGAGGCTTCGAGGGTGTACTGGGAAACAAAGAAGTAACCGTTCAACCAAGTATATTGAAATACTGTCTGTCGAAGTCTGCCCCTTCTATCATAGAAACAGGCGGTCTTTAAAGACACAAATCTGTTCATGTCTTAACATGAACGAAACTAATCAAAGGTATCAATCGATACACTTTGGTAAAACTCCTTAAGTATCAAAACGATACTTAAAACAAAACATAAAACAAAACCAAGTATCAAACGATACTTAAAACTAACCAAGTATCAAAGCGATACTTAAAACAAAACATAAAACAAAACCAAGTATCAAACGATACTTAAAACTAACTAAGTATCAAAGCGATACTTAAAACAAAACATAAAACAAAACCAATAACCAAGTACCAGTACCGGTTACATTCCCCAAAACAAAAAAACTGTTTAAACAAACAAAACCTAATAATCATCAAAAGCGGAGTCTGAGAAACTAAAGGCTTCAGTTTCCGCTAAAAACTCTTCATCGTAGGTGTTACACAAGGGACAAGAGGAAACTCTAAGGAAACACTTAGACTCGAAGAAATCTAAATCACAGTAGTCACGAATACCAGATTCGTGCTGTACATCAACCCAAGCATGATCACAATCAGGACAGTAGTCAATCCAGAGGATTTCGAAATAGTCTTCAAGTTGGATAATATCGCGATTCAACAACAGTCCAACAATCTGTTGTCGCTGCCTCACATTGAGCTCCACATAGTTTGACATCGTTATGGTATTCGGATGGTGATTGGTGACTAGATAAAGTTGTCGAGGGCCTGCTCCATAGCTTGATTCTCCTCATCGCTGCTTTCGAACTCCGACTCAAAGTATGGTGCCCAAAATCCATCTCTAGCTTCGAGTTCTGTGTGCCATCGCTCAGTTTCTGGCATTGTAGGTGTCCAGCACATGGTGATATAATTGATTGTTGGGGGGAGGGATTCGTTTGGCATGTTTTCTTTCCACCATCCGTTCACCATATCCATAGCGTGCTCTAGTCCTTCCAGTGGTTCCCAACTGTTTTCGCTCGTCGGATATCCTTTCCATTTGACTAGGAACTAATCATTTCCATTCCAAATGCAGTGGTCTCTGATTTCTTCAACTTCCCATTCATCCTTCTTATCGATGATGATAGGTGCAGGCCGAGAGTGGGTTCTACCAGAAAACTTGGAGTCATCATTTGGATAGAATCGCTTGACAGCTGAGGCGTGAAAGACTGCAGTATTACGGCAGTACATGCGTCCATCCATCTGGACAGTGTAGTTCTCTGTATGCTCATCAAAGGATATGACTTTGAAGGGTCCGCACCATCGGGGTTGCAGTTTCTTGCTGCGTCCGACATTGGTAATGAACATGTTACTGTGTACCATGAGCATGTCTGCTGGTGAGATGGGGACATGTTTGCGTCATCGTTTCTGGGCAGTAGTGGTGCTTCGGAATTGAGCAGCCTTAACAGCTTGGATGGCATCGTTCCGAATTGCTTGGTGGCAGTTTAGATGGTCATCAGAGGCAGGGACTGAGGAGTTCTTAAATAGTGCTGTAGGTAGGAGGGGGTATTGACGGCCAAAGACTGCCTTGTATGGTGACATTCCCAAGGTATCTGAAAATCCGGCATTGATATATGCAGCGAGCTCAAGAAGGGCTGGTTCCCAATTGGTTTGTCGTTCATTGATCATATTCCTAATTCCGGTCTTAACTTGGCGGATTTTTCGTTCTGCTTGGCCATTAGTCTCATGGTGTCTTGGGGCAGCCATAATGTGGTTTATTCCGAGGGAGGTCAAGGTTTGCTTCCAGAATCTGGCAGTAAAGCGGGGATCAGCATCACTAACAATAGATAAGGGGTACCCGTGGGGGGTAAACAAGTATCGTTGTTGGTTATTCCAGGTATCTTTAGAGGAGTCGGGCCCTTCATTGGTATTAACCAGGTGTATCCAGAGAATTGATCTACAGCTACCAAGATGGTGTCATATCCGGTGGACTTGTTGAATGGTCCTGCGAAATCGATGGCATAGGATTCAAATATTTCACATGCTAGTTGGAGGGTCTGAGCTTTCCCTTCAGGAAGTTGCGTTCACTCCTTATTTGCCTGACAGAGTTCGCATTGCCTGACAAAATCGCGCAAGTCCTTTCGCATTTCAGGCCAGTAAACATATTCTGAGGCATATTGGAGGTTGCGATCCGCACTATCGTGTCCTTTGTTGTGGATTTCGGTAATAACATATTCTCTAATAGTCATTCCATTGAACATATGGCCTTTTGGTATGTCTAGGCAGTGTTCACCATAACGGGTGCTGGTATAGACCATTCCATTGGATATGTTGTAGGCGGCGAGGTCTCCATGCCTGGAGCTATCCATGGCTATTGAAGTAAATCGGGTCATGGTGGTATCCTGCTATCAATTGGCTTTGGAAAGAGGAGGTTAATTCTTCTGTGGTCGATCTAACATCTCGTTCATCCTCGATTAGGGATCCTCTTGTTGGTTCGATAGGGGCTTCCTCTTCCTCAAAGGTTTCATAGAGGTGACGCCGATGCTCGGGAATAGTAGGGGGTATGACCGAGACAATGGTTTCATTGTTGTATACTCATAAGGGTCCACCATATAGTAGTCGTGAATCGATTATAGGAGGAGAGGATGGCGGGGCTGACTGTGCAGGGTGTAAATAGGATATTGCATCCACGTAGGCTGCTGCTTGTTCGAGTTCTTCAAGACCTTGGTATCGTGTTGGAGCAGGATTAAGGATATGAGGAGATTGGGTTGACTCATTTTCATCGATCATCTTTTCTTCTCCTTCTGCAGTGTCAAGGCTGGTGTCTTTGGAATCATCAGCAGGCATATAGTACTGTCGCTGGTCTCTGTTTCTGAACTTAATCTCAGTCTGGTGAAAAGGGCAGGTGTCGTGGTAACAGTGGAACCAATGGAGTCTGCTTTGTTCAAGTTTGTGAGGAGGTGTACTGCGGAGCGTGCAATTGTCTTTCCATTCTTCGTCAATGTCCTTTCCGTGTTCCGTTCCGGCAGCGCTATACATGGTGTAAGAGAAGGGATTGGAGGGAGCGGCAGAGCTTGCGGTAGCCATCGATGGTTCTTGTTCATAGGAGGAGTCGTCAGGGCTGTCCTCGCTTTGTCTTGTGTGGTCGGGAACAAGGGGAGGGTTTGCGAGGTCTTGATTCTCATATAGGCAGGAGAGAGCATCAGCTAAATAGTTCGTTCTTCCAGGGGTGTAGATAATCTTTGCATCGTATTTGCTGATTTCGCCTATCCATCTTGTTCTTCTTCTTCCAGGTATCCTTTCTGTTTTAAGATTAGTGAGAGGTTAGTGGTCGGTAACAATAGTGAAGGTATTGCCCATGAGGATGTGGTTGAAAGCGGCGAGGGCATCAATCACAGCAAGGACTTCCTTGTCTGTTGTCCCATAGTTCATCTGTGAATTAGTGAACTTTCTGCTGTGTAAAGAGGCCAGTCTTGCCGTTTCATGGGAGGCCCCTTGTCCAACCCATGCTCCAACTCCAACATCCGATGCATCAGTAATCAGCCATATTGGTTCTGGTTTGCTGTAGTCGATAGGTTGTATAACGTTGGCGTTTTTTATCAATTCCTTGATGTTGGTAAAGGCTTGGTCATGAGTGTGGGTCCAGACAAATTCTGCATTGCCGGTAAGGTCTGTGAGCGGCGCTGTCACAGTGGAATAGTGTGGTAGGAACTGGGCAATATAGTTGACTAGTCCTAGGAATCGCATGAGTTCCTTTTGATTCCGGGATGTCGACCATTCCATTAAACAGGCTATTTTTCCTGGGGCTGCATGTATTCCTTTATCATCTATAACATGTCCTAGAATATCGAGTTTGTCGGCAAACAGGATTGATTTGTTTCTGCTAGCGTAGAATTTAGCTTCCCTATGTTTGGTACAAACTAAACCTATATGGTAGGCGTGTTCTGTTGCGGTGTTCGAGAAGATGAGAATATCATCAATGTAGACCCAAACAAAATGGTGGAGGTATTCGCTTAGGAGGTTTTCCATAATTCGCATAAAGATGGTAGGCGTATTGATATCACCTTGTAACATAGCTCGGCTAATAAATCTGCCGAAGGGTGTTTTGAAACTGTTGCAGCGTTCGCTTTCTGGATCTAACCTTGTTTGGAAGTAGGAATCGCTTAGGTCAATCTTACTTCGGAATCTAGCCTGTCCAACTGCATTTAGGATCTGGATTTGGTTTGGGATAGCGGAGCTGTCCATAACCGTGTTTTCATTCCGTAGCTTGAGCTCAACTAAGGGGCGGATTCTTTTGCCATTTGCTTTGGATTGAACAAACATAGGAGCGGCACCTGGAGCTTCTGCCCGGTAGATGACTCCTCTTCTTTGTTGTTGGTCGATCCAATCACAAAGTGGGCTTTTGTATGCGTCAGGAATAGAGTAGGTTGGTTGGTTCTTGAGATTGGAGGGGTCTCGGAGGCAGATGGGGTGGTGCACCTCTCTCATAGGCGGTAGTTCTTCGGGTATTTGATCAGGGAAAATATCAGAGTATTCATCCAATAGTTTTTGGGTAGTTGCTTCACAGACTGCGTCTCGGTACTCTCCGCTTGTTGGCTTGCATGAGACTCTGACCTTCTGATCTGGGAAATCGATGGTTGATTCCCCATACCTGATTATAGCTTTGTGGCGGTTCAGGAATGGCATGCCTATTAGGGCATCGTATTTGGCTAAGTTTCCAACCAGCATTTCCTGGGGGGGTAAGACTGCAGAACCAAGTCGAATGGTCGCACTACAGGTTTTATGGCTTGTGGATCGTGATCCTTTTACTGCCATATTGACTGGTATGGGTTGGTTAAGGTCTCGAGTTGGGAGTCCATGGACAGAGACAAAGGCATGACTGATCATATCTCTTCCAATTGCGCCAGTGTCGAATAGGACTCGAGCCCTTTTGCCATTGATCAGGATAGTACCTTCTAGAGTGGTGTGTGCTTTGAATGTAGCCGGAGGTCGAACACGGTTGCATTCCACATCGATATATCGGATATGGATCTCTTCATATTCACTGGATTGGGTGTTATCGCTTTCAACATTGTTGGCCGACGCCTCTTGCTTATTTGCCTTTCCTTTTCCTTTCTTGGTAGGACAGTTCTTTGCCATGTGTCCTGTTTTTCCACATTCAAAACATTCTCCTTTTTGCCGTCTCGATTCTTTGGAGGATTTTGTTTTCTTCTTGAAAACCCGTGGGGAATCGTCTTCAAAGTTGCTGGAGGCTTTGTGTCGTGGCTGGCTGTTCCTACTAGAGGATGTCTGTGTTTTGTAGGCCTTGGTCTCATGGAGAATGGCGTCCTTTCGTTCTGCGCTTGCAATTATTACTGCAATATCATCTCCGTCTTCCTCGAGTGGTTCTACTTCTCGCCGGAGGGTAGGGTGCATGGTGTCGTAGAATCGTCGCTTCAGGATGTATGTGGAGATACTTCCTCTCTCCATCCGGTCCTTATACATCATTAGGTCCGTAGCCACATCGGTGATTCGCTTGACATGTGTTCCGTTAACTTGCTGGAGCTGGTTGAATTTGTTGTATAGGAGGTCGTTGGTTATAGAGGATTGCAATCGTCCTTTCAGGTAATCGAGAACTGTAGTTCCTCTTAATCTTACATTCCCGCCGAAATCCTTATAGCATTGGTGGTATGCGTCGGTTGCCTTTCCTTCACAGAATGATCCAATGATAAGTCCGGTTGTAGGGTCTTCCATATCTTTTCCTTGTAAGAGTAGGAAGTGTGAGAGTTCTGTTGCCCATCGGTCAAAGGCTTCAGGTTTGAGGTCTTTTCCTTCTCCCGTGAACTTTGCTGGGAGGTGGAGTTTAAACTTAGGGGGTTCAAATGCTGCGGGTACCTCCTCTTCTTCAGGCCTTGCCCGAGATTTCCCTCCTCCAGAAGGCCCTCCTCCTGTGCTAGCCATATCTAATTCGCTACTAGATTCAGGGTCGTTTGGAGGTTCAAAGGAAGGCTTCTTTGCTGGGGTAGAAGGGAATTCTCCTGGAGGTTATGTATCTTCTGTTTTTGCAGGATCGCCCGGCTCTTTAGCAGAGCGCCGGGGTTGTTTCATTCTTGTAAGGTCTTACCGTGGGATTTGCTTCCCACTCCTGCTCGTCAAAGACTCTATCTTGGGTTTGAGATGAAGCCGAATGTGCTGTGATTCTGCTGCTTCTCTCCGCTCGCGTTCTGAGGTGGATATCGATAGGTTGATCAGGCCTAAATCCGGAGACAGGTTCTTAACCACATGCTGAGGTTAAAAAAATGTAACGTGTTCGCAAGGTGCTAATCACGTTATCGGTAAGGAATACAATAGTTGGTAGGTGGCCTGCTCTTCCAGAGAGGAGGCGAGAGCTGAGAACTAAAGGAGGCTTCGAGGGTGTACTGGGAAACAAAGAAGTAACCGTTCAACCAAGTATATTGAAATACTGTCTGTCGAAGTCTGCCCTTTCTATCATAGAAACAGGCGGTCTTTAAATACACAAATCTGTTCATGTCTTAACATGAACGAAACTAATCAAAGGTATCAATCGATACACTTTGGTAAAACTCCTTAAGTATCAAAGCGATACTTAAAACAAAACATAAAACAAAACCAAGTATCAAACGATACTTAAAACTAACCAAGTATCAAAGCGATACTTAAAACAAAACATAAAACAAAACCAAGTATCAAACAATACTTAAAACTAACCAAGTATCAAAGCAATACTTAAAACAAAACATAAAACAAAACCAAGTATCAAACGATACTTAAAACTAACCAAGTATCAGAGCGATACTTAAAACAAAACATAAAACAAAACCAAGTATCAAATGATACTTAAAACTAACCAAGTATCAAAGCGATACTTAAAACAAAACATAAAACAAAACCAATAACCAAGTACCCGTACCGGTTACATTGGGAGTCATACTATTACAATTGTGTGAATATAATAGATGGCATCTGGTAGCCAACCATAATGGGAAGTTCTCACCAGCAGAGATAAATTATGATGTATATGATAAAGAGATGTCTGCAATTGTTACCATATTCAAAGAATGGGATTATCTCTTGCATTCAGTGTCTGATCATATAACAATTTATACAGAATATAAGAATTTAGAGTACTTTAATAGTACGAGTATACTGGGTCGCGGGTAGCATTGCTGGGTGGAATTCCTTGCGCCATTTAATTTCAATGTAGTCTACCATAAGGGAGGCGTTAATGAAAATGCTGATGCATTATTGAGGCGTTCAGAGTACCACACTGAAGTGGTGAATAATTCTGCAAAACTTCGTCAGGAACCGATATTCTTCCATCCTGGACAGTATTTGGATAGTCAGGAGTGAGACATCTTACAACCACAGTTGTCGCAACTGTGCCAAGGTTTTCGGTTAAAACCACGAATGCAGGATGAGATAAAGGTCACTACCGCTAATGAGGATACTTATTAAAGTATTTACAAATTTGTTACTCAAGGAGACGAAAAGGCGAATCCTAATTTCTCAACAAAGAAGGACATCCTCTTGTACAAGAAGCATTAAGACATACTGGAGGATCAAGAGCTTAAAGAACTAAGAATGTAAACAGACCATAACTCCCATCTAGCTAGACACTTTATGACTTATAAGTCTATTGGTAAGGTTAAAGCTAACCTCTACTGGCCAAAGAAGGAGGCCTATATCGAAGACTATATTCAGTCTTGCAATATCTGTCAAAGAGTAAAGACAGTTAGTCACCCAAGGTTTGGGTTGTTAGAACCTATAGATATTCCTGTAAGACCATAGAACATAATATCAATGGACTTCATTGTGGTGTTATCAGAATCTGAGGGTTTTATGAAGATCTGAGTCATTGCTAATAGGTTTTCAAAAATGGCACCTTTTATTCACCTCACTACAGAGGTATAATTCTTAGACAAAAGTCATTATTGGCAACGCGACTTATTACTTGACAACACCGAAACTACAATAATGGCATTGCCTCATATGGTAACGAAAAAAGGTCGATACTGGAAGTGACTATGAAGGAAGGCAGGGCCTAATTCAATACATTGGAAAGCTGGTTGAATGAGGGAAGCAGGAACAAGTTATAAAAAGATATCATACAGAGTAGAAATATTGGCTTCTATGCTTACTTCATCATATTAACAATACAAGACAACAGGATCAGTTTTAGTCACAACCAAAACTGGTCAAGTATAAAAGATTTCTCTTCGCAGTACCCGTTATTTAGTTATTACCTCTAAGCCTAGCTGAGAAATGCTTCTTTGGCAACTTTAACGAGATTTTACCCCTCAAGCCTCTGTCTGGATAATTAAGAGAAGACTAGTGAAATATTGAATTTATAAGCATATAAAAGCTGAGAGGTCCAGATTAACACCTGTTTTGGCAAGAAAGAAATATGAATAGTACATTAGGCACAGGGGTTGGACAATTGATCAATGGAGGAGAGTGGCCTGCAGTGATGAATATAGTGTTGAGAAATCCGCAGATCCCACAGTTCAATGGGTCTTCAAAACATCCAAGGAAAAATAGCTACCAGAGTGTGTGAAGGGAGTGAGGAAGTTTTGTAGTATCAAGTAGATGATAGGGACCTGTTGTTCTGGTAGATTGAAGGAAACCTGTAATGGCATGAGGGTTATGGATCGGGGTAGAGTGAATGCAAGTACATATATTAGAACTTTGGACTTTTCTTTGCTTGATTTTTTAAAGGAATTGGAGGAAAAGGATATTGGGCAAATCTTTATGCAACAATGCTAGGATATATACTGCAAGACTTACAGTGGCATGTTTGGAGGAGAATGAGGAGGAGGTTTTGGAGAATTGGCCCACATATTTACCAGATATCAATCTCATTGAACATGTTTGGGTACACCTCAAGTAGCTTTACCATGAACATTATGCTCACTTGGCTGCAGATACTACATTAGCAGGCAAGGTAAAGCCACTCATAGAGGAAGACCCTATTTATTGTTGGGAGTTGATACTAGGTACGTTGATTGAAAAGTTGGTTGAGGATATTCCTAGGAGGATTAAGCCTATTATTAAGGAAAAAGTATGATATACTAATTAGTAACTTGATATATTGTATTTAATCTTCTTATTCAATCTATTCTACAAAAAATTTAGTAATTCTGAATACATCTCATGTAATATCAGGGAATTGTTGTTGAGAGGTGGTAAGTGGGCGAGGTGGTTGACAAGTACGGTAAGGATCACTTTGGTCACCAAAATGTACCAATCAAGGAACATGCTATTATAATTTCCAAAGAGATCTGGAGATAGCATAGACTCCCTGAATCAATTATTTCCTATCAAGATAGCTGATTCACATCAAAGTATTATGTTAGAATAATAGGACTATTTGAGGTAAAACTTAATGTCTCAACCATGCTCTATCTAGAATCTGATAGTCAGAGTGAGTGAGTGAATCAGTCCTTGGAACAATATCTGAGAGGTTATTGTACCAACTAGGAGTATGCCTGGGCATCATCACTAACACTATTAGAGTATGCCTATAATACATCTACCTCGATATCCACTAGGGTATTGCCTTTTAAGATTAACTATGAATTCATCCTAAGGACAAGTTGGTCTGTAATTGTTCTTGTTAACAAAGGGATTCAACTGAGTACAGAGCTGTTAGTTATAAATTGAGAAGGTACACGGCAAGATACACGAGAAATATTACAGAGGGTCCAGAAAAGGTAATGGAAATAGCATAACAAGAAAATGTTACCTTCTCCAGAGTATGCCACCTTAGAAGATGTTGAACAAGGCAGAGATATTAGGGCAGATCGGATAATACTGAATTGTAAAAATATTCGTACCAAGAGGTATATGGAAAAACTAGACCACAGAATGTTTAGCCTGTTTATAGTCAAGAGACTTGTGCATACTAGGGTATATGAACCCCAGTTTCCTACTCATTGGTTAATCCATCCAGTATTTAATATTGTATTGTTGGAATCATACCGGGAGGATCAGATAGAGAGAAGAATAAAGGATGTCCACATCTCAGATAGGATAGAGGATGAGTCCAGCTATGTTATCTCAGGAGTGTTAGATAGTTGGTGATATGGCAGAGTAAAGCTGAGGTTTCCCCACCAGCATATCCAGTACCTTATATCATGGGAAGAATATTAATATGAAGGAGGCTATTGGGAGCCATTTGAGATGTTGGAAGAAACTAGCATACAAGCCTTAAGCAATTTTCACAGAAAGTATCCATCTAAACCTACGCACGATAGAATTGTAGATTTACCAAATAGTGTGAATAAGAGATGTTATTAGACCAGCTCAAGACTTGCTTTATGGAAGAGGAGGGTGATGTAATGAGACTCCATGGAGTACTATTACAGTTAGCCAAACCTATACCCATACCGGTGTCGAAAGACTACTGCGGTAGGAACAATGGTAGACAGGATTCTACTGAAAAGAGGTACTGTTAGTTAGCTACCTCAGTTGGACGTACTATAACATACTAAGAAGTACATAGGTACTAGTAAGGAGTGGTGGTTACCCTACTAGGTAGGGTAATACAAGTAGTGAATTAGGGTACTACACTGAATTACTCAACATTGAGTCTAAGTAGAGTTACCCTACCTCCGGACAAAAGTTACCCTACCTGGAACCATGGGTTAACCTGCTATGGAGCCAAGTTACTCGACCTTAAAAGTAACTTGTAATGAAAGGCTTGGGGGCAAGTTACTTGATTGTTTGTCACGGTAGACTACATAGCGTAATAGAATCTCAGGCTATAGATCATTCCTGCACAACTAGTTGAGCTCCAAACAAGCTGTAACCTGGAGATGTAGTGGCTAACACCCCCTTCCAGCTCTTTTATAAGTCCCTAGTACCATGGGCTACAGTCTAGAGAGTTGCTGTAAGCGTAGTAAAGGTCTAAAAGTAAAAAGGCTGCTGTAATACTGTATATACTCACGCTGTCCCTCCGACTGGAGGCTATCTACAGGATACATGATAGGATTGAGGTAAACCTAGAAAATGGTCTCCAGGTGGTTTTATGTAAAACAGGCCAGAACTGACGGAGTAATACCACTTGGAAGAAAGAAGTAGTATGAGAAATTACTGGAGGCCTAAAGGCGAGGTAACCAGAATCCGTTGCCCAAAAAGTATAAAAGTATTCGAGAATTGTTAAGGACTCTGAGACACTAGCCTGAGGTCACAATAAAACCTAGTCCTAGGAAGGTTGACTGTGGGTAGTGCTTATTAGTAGTCAACTTCTGAAGGGGTCAATCAGGTAAGCTAAGTAGCCATCATCCCAGATGATATAGAATAGCAGAGAACCAGATAAATGTTCAGGGATGCGAATTCTTGTACATGACTAATCGTATATGAGTAGAGAGTTCTATAGTGGATAGTGCATTCCTCGGGCATGTCAGCTCACTACTGACATATCTGTAATAAGAAGAATTTTTACTCCTATACTTACATTATAGACGCAGTGGCCAAAACACTTCTGTCTAGTGAATGTTAGCAAACTACAGAGTGGTCTAGTTCACTATGGAGAATCTTTAGTCTAATCAGTGGAGGTTGGCTAGTCAGTCTAATGAAGTTGGGTACTAGCCAATACAAAGTAGTGATTGGAAGTAACAGGCAGTATATGAAATCTACTTAAGTATATGCGAGTTCTCCTCTACTCAGGCAATCAATGACCCCTCATGATCAGTACTTAATAGGGTAAAGCCGTAGCTTAATGATATTAAGTTTTACCCCTTTTGGTTCTTCAAACTCTACTGTTGACTCTTTGAAATTTATTGTATTTGTTTGCATTCGCAGAAGAATTTATCTCACTGCGGTCGCAATCTCAAGATCCCTCTTTCCATAGGAAGCCCACCTTATACTTATATAAAATTCCTACTGTTTGCTGTTTGGATATCATAGCAAGAAGTGTACCAATTAAGCTTCTTGCCACTATTGTGGGACCTTATACAGTCATGTCCGTTTAATAATTATACCCCTGCCTGGTAACCACACAACACTATCACTCCCCCATCTCACCAGCAACTATGGATCCCCCTTACTCTACTCGAGCAAAAGGAGATCAGAATAAGGAAATTTATGCCCTGTATAAGCATACAGATATGGGGTATAATAAAATAGCAAAGGCTATTGGGGTCTGCAAGGCTACTGTGCAAAAGATAGTCACTAGAGCCAAGATAAAAGGTAGAGATACTCATTATACTTCCAAGCAAGGCCAATCCACCAAGATTACTGATGCCAAAAGAAGAGCAGCAGAGGCTATTATTGATGACAAGCCTCATTTAGTGCTATGCAAAATTACCCAGAAGGCAAATATTGATCTTGGCAAGATCTCTATTGACAAAATTATTTCAGAAGCTGGTTTTAAGCTTCTGATACCAAGGAAAAAAAGCCTTGATGGAAGAAAGGGCAGAAGGAAAAGAGAAACGAGTTTGCTAAGAAAAGAAGGAACTGAAGAGAGGCATAGAATTGGGTAGTTTTTGTTGATGAAGTCACTATCATCTATAATCCAAATCCTGTTAGGAAAAAGATCAGGATAAGATCTAGTAAAGAGCTGGAAGAAAAAAACTTGAAGCCTAGCTTTAAGTCTGGAAGGACTGGCATTGATATCAATGTAGCAATAATGAAGAGTGGGAGGACTGAGTTAATTCTTATGAGAAAGAGAAGGGAGGAGAAAAAGACTAGTAAAAGGGACAGACTTGGCCTCAATTCCTACTAATATACAACTGAGATCCACTAGCCATACCTTATCCCTTCAATAGAAGGTCTGAATAGACCTTCTGACAATATCTACCTAGCTGCAGACAATGCTTCCTGGCATGGTGGTGAGGAAAATTGAAAATTGC
>NW_003299103.1:498282-502203 GCF_000151645.1 Tuber melanosporum
AGGGACAGGTACGGTACACGCACCTGCCACAATGGTTGCACTACTCAAAAGAGCCCTCAGAAAACAATTCTCCAGATTAGAAAGAAGGCCCCATAGTGCTGCTGAATTATTTCAGGCAGCATAGCAGTAGTGGGATTTGATTTTCCAAGAGACATTAGATGCTTGGATAGAAAGAATGCCTCAGAGAATTCAGGCTGTTTTGGATGCAGATGGATGTAATGCAAAATGGTAATTGGATTTCTTTGAAGCTTAGGTCATGTACTTTCATCTATTCCTTAATTGGCTTTATATCTTGATTTTTTTTATGGTTAAATTCATTCAGTGTTATAGTTATGGTTACCGGACAGGAGTATAATTATTAAATGGATATGACTGCACTCTACTGGGCTCCATACTTGCTCTACTACTACCCATTATATATATGGTGACTTTTGTAGCTATACTGTCATAATATTAGCAGTATGGGAGTACATGGACTCCTTAGTAGGATAACTGTTTACAGATCTACCTTTATCAGAGTTGCCAATACCCGCCATTGGCCATGTTATGAGGCCAGCACACCCTTAGTGAGATTTTGAAGATTTGAATCCTATGACTATAAAGTCATTTAAATGAAGTGTACTTCATAACCGCAAACTCATCCCTCTCTTCTGTCTAACCAAAAGTTGTGTGCAGGATATATGGGCGAGGACCTTTATAAGATGGAACTGAGGAAATCCATGGGAGTCACATTAAGTTACTAGGCTTTACAGTTAGGCATCTTAATTATGGGGCAAAAGTAATAGGATGTTTTTATTGTGATAATCTGCAACAATTCCTACAGTGCCCCAGAAGCTATGGAAGATAGAATTGATACCAATACCTATTTTAAGGCTGCTATATGTTGGTTGGTCCTAGAAACAGGATTTCTCCAAAGGCGATTCTCTTGGAGGTAAGGCAGACTAAGAGGAAGCTGCTCAGACTCAGAGGACCTAATAGCTGGTAGACATCAAGGGTTGGCATACTATCTACCAAGTCTGTATTACACACAGGTGCTTGACATATAAGCTAGCCACTATGTATTTGAAAGAAACTACAATAACAATAGTCAAGTAGACTGAGGTTTCAGAAAGATATCTATTCAGTTCTATAAATCAGAGACCATCAGTTAGAAGTTAAAAGTGCAGCTTCTGACTACAAAAGTTTAATTATCAAAAGATTACAAAGATAGTGTGAAAGAATTCAGGATTAAATATTATTTACACTTATTAAGACCTAGGACTATTGCATATAAATTTAGTAAAAGTACTTAGTTGTATAGTAGTTAGAAGTAATCAATGAACACTGAGATGGATGATGTAAATATTGAAGTATCTCCTGATCTTTACAGATATCGTTACATAATGGAGAAAAGATTTTAACAATATTAAATTATTCTACCAATGAATCTTTATTACTATATCTTTATTGTACTCTTAAGCAAGTTCTTGGTAGTCGTACATGAAAAGAACCTTATAGTGCCTTCCTAGATAATATCTATCTATACCAATGATCCTGGCCTAAGTCATCTCAATCCGTATTAGGGTAGGCTTCGGCCTAACAGTTGTATTGTGTAAACTGTGGCTGTACCTACGATACCCATGTACTGTTGTGTATACCTACTCCAGTGAGGTCTCTGGTGGCCTTGTGGAAGACATGGAGGATATGACAATTACTTGTTACATGGATTTCATGGTGTTAATTGTATTTTCCATGCAGGTGTCATTGGTTTAAGCTGGGAATCAACTGTGTAATAACTTGTTTTGCTTGAGGAGATGGTTTGGTAGAAGTGGAGATATTACTTTTGTTATTTAGGTTTTTAGGTCATATCTCAAGGTACATGTCCTGGATTTTTTTTCTTTACTTAATTGCAAAATAAACTGATGATTTAATAAAAAAAAAAAAAGAAAAAAATACTAATCTAAGTTAAACTTCCCTAGACTCAATCCCAAATTATTAATTGAAATTATAAGTAATATTTTAAATATCTTTCATGTCTTGCTGGACTTGCTCCAATTTCCTTAATACGATAGATAAACTTTTATAAAACTTGAAATACTTTCCATCTCTTACAAATTTTATCATATATTTTTACTTATTTTCCAGCCAATTGCATATAATCTAGACTTTATCAAAATATTTAAGAATAAATTTCAACCAATATTGCAGTTGAAATTTTTTTTTTCTTCTTTCTCTTTGTAGTATTAATTGCTGATAATTGTAAAACACTATTCACTAGTTGCTAAAAATGCAAGTATAATTACTTTCTTAAAACAATATCAGTATGCACTTATAAAATTATAAGATCATAATATTGTTATGCTAACTAGTCACTACACAAAAAACAATATAATCATCAATCATAAGTCTTGTGAAGCTCTTGAACCTTGCTAAAGTACAGGGATAAAAGTGTTCATCTAGCACTGAAATAACAACTCTACAACTACTATAAATTTACTACTTATACTACCACAACTACTTAGAATAAATTGAAAGTTTAGATAGACATCCATTGAATGTAAGAAAAACCTTATATGAAATTGCAAATAATAAAATCCAATACTTTGTTTACTATGCCCTTACACTTAAAATATCACTTGCTCTCTTAGGCATTGACTCCCATATTCTTTTCAAGAATTCTCTTGGAATAAAATCTTGAGCCCTAATCATATCAAGAGCTTCTGCTAGAGATCTCCTAATAGTTTCTGGATCCCCTTTAGTCTTGTAAATGTTAGAAAAGTATTGGTGTAGCCTTTCTTTCATCCACTTCCAACAGTGCTCAATAGATTTAAGGTCTGGAGAATTGAGTAGCCATTCTATAACCTGTATGTTGTTTTCTGCAAACCAAGCTATAATTGTAACAAGACTCCAAGAGGTACTATTAAAGTTAGCAAGGCCAATACCCATACCAGTATCAAGAGACTACCATGGTAGAAATATTGGTAGACTACAGTCTACCAAGTAGAGGTACTGTTGGTTAGGTAACTCAGTTGGACATGCTCTGGTATACTAAGAAGTACATAAGCACTAGTGAGAAATGGTGGTTATCCAATCAGGTAGGGTAACCCAAGTAGACAACATGGGGGTTAATCTGAATTGCTCTACGGTCAGTCCGAGTAGAGTTACCCTACCTATAAACTAGAGTTATCCTACCTTAGGCTACAAGTTATCCTACTATGGAGCCAGGTTATCCTACCTTGAAAGTAACTTGTTACACAGGACTTCAGGTGAAGTTACTAAATTGTTTGTCATATAAAACTACAAAGGGTATTCAAATCTCGGATTGTGCAAATCACTTCTGCACAACCAGTTGAGCTTCTACCAAGATGTAACTTGGAATTGTGGTAGATAACACCCTCCTCCTACCTGTTATAAGTCCCTATTGTCATATGTGACAGCATGGAGAGTTGCTGTAAGTATAGTCAAAGTCTGCTGGTAGAAGCCCTTCTGTAGGACCGTATATACTCACAATGTCTGGTCGACCAGAAGCTCTCTATAGGATATACATGTGAGGGTAGAGGAGAACCTAGAGAGCAGTCTCCAGGTAGCTTCATACAAAGTGAAGTAAAATTGATCGAGTAATACCACATTGAAGTTTGAAATAAAATCTGAAGTTACTGGAAGCCAATAGGTGAAGTAACTGAAGTTCATTGCCCCGAAAGTGTAATAGTATTCCAGAATCGTTAAGGACTCTAAACTACTAGTCTGAGGTCACAATAAGTACTACTTCTAAGAGGGTTGACTATTATTAGTACCTATTAGTAGTCATCCTCCAAAGTGGTCTATTGTTAGAGTGACATGACCATCTTATGCAATGATATGGAATAGAGTAGAACTGGATAGATGTTCAGGGGGTGCAGGAACTTGGAGAAAACTTAGTGTATATGGGTAGAGAGTTCTATA
>NW_003299103.1:502571-516211 GCF_000151645.1 Tuber melanosporum
TCTATGAAGGAGAGGTTATAAAGCACCGGATCTTTACTCCGACTCATGGAAGTTGGCTAGACATTCCAAGGTAGTTGGGTGTTTATGAACTCAGATTAGTGATGGGAAGCAACTGGCAGTATATGAAATCTACTTAAGTATACACAAGTTCCCCTCTACTTTGGCAATCAACTATCTCTCAAGATCAGGTGTTAATTGAATAAATCTGTGGCTTAACGATATTAAGTTTTACCATTTTGTTGCTTCAAACTCTACTACTAAGATGTTGAAATTTTGTTACATTTGTTCCCAGAAGAATTCATCTCGGTACGGTTGCAACCTCAGGATTTATCTTCCCTGAGAGAGCCCTTGTTACAATAATATTTCTTGTAGTATGTATCTTTTCACCATCCTGCTGGAAGATAGGATTTCCAACTATGTCCTCCTTCTCCTGCCAGACATCCACTAAGCCATCTTCCAATTCTCTATTATATACAAATCTATTTACACTCTTGTCAAAAATAGGAATTAGAGGACCCTTATTTTTACCCTAAGTTCAAACCTATACTATCAACTTTATCCTTGGTTCTTTGGTAACACCTTGAATACAGTCCTTATGCTACCTTTCCTCAAGGATTTGGAAGACCCAAATACCCTTAGGATCTTTGGAGATTTCGACTGTGCATTTATTACTGAAGATGACCTCCTCATAATCATCTTTTGTCTAATTCTGATACTCTTTTGCCCAAGCCAAACTCTTGATAACATGCTCATCCTTCAGAAATGCCCTTTTCCTAGCTCTTTACCTCTTTATATTGACTGATGCTAAAGCTCTCTTGACTGTCATAACAGTCATGTATAATAATCTCATTATACAATTCTGATAATGGCTCGTACCATGTCTCCTTGGACTCTCTGACTAGCAGTAATTGGTTCTGAGATCAATAATTTTTGGTCTTCCCGTAATTGGGAGGTTTTTTGAATCACCCCTCTTTTAATAGCGGTTGTAAAAAAGTTGTACTGTACTTTTATGGTGAAGTAAGAGCTGTCCACTTTTAGAAAAATTAAGATTTTTTTCCCGTAGATCAACAATTTTCTCCTTCTCAAAGTCTGTAGAGCAGCCTGTAGTTTCTGGAGGCATGGTTATCGAGTGGTGGTTTATTGAGGAGATTGGGTTTTTTATACTATTGCTCGGGTAACTGCCCATCAGACGAACCCTTTTATCCTATTACTTTAGCTCAAAACTCTTAACTAGTTCTTGATAGTATTTCTTTATTACAATACTATATGTATTTTAAAATAGTTATAAAGGAGAAAATTATGATTTTATATTATAAAATTATATATTATTAGCCTAATAGACTAAAGCTATATTAATCATATTTTGTAATTCACTTTTATTGGTACTAGCGAGATTGAATATTAATGTACAGTACATCTAAGTTCCTCAGGCCGTTTCTGAAAGGTGATTGACATATCAAATTCCCAACTGCTGGGCTAATTCATTTTCTCTTTCTCAGTTTCAGCTCTGGACTTAATATATATTTACGGCCTCCTCTGGGTAGTGGTGCTCGTGCCAAGGCTGTGACTGGACATCACGACCTTGGCACGAGTATTTCAATTTTCTGTCCACAATTTGCTATTGCCATCCTGGTGAGAACATAATTACCAGTACTTTTCTCCCATGGAAATACCTCAACAATATTTTCTTCGCTCCCCCCGATTCCACCCTAATCTATAGTTGGTAACCTGAAACCATGTTGAATAAGATTAAGATAATAAACAAGGTCTTGGTCCTCGAAACGGCTGGTATTATCATTATATACTCAAAGGATATTGAACCAAGCCTATTGTAGCAAAAGATACCAACACCCCTTTACCCACCTAACATAAAACGCTGATGCGAGGGGAGAGAATCAGTCGCAGGGATTACCTCCTGGATGCACCTAAGAAATGAGGAGTTAAAGAGATAGCGGCGAAAGGTTTGTATGCAATCCTCAGAGTAATGCTAAGAGAGATAGCGTATCCTTCACTACTCCGACAATGTTAAACCGGTAAGTTCCTAACCCCAACTCCCTAGGTTTCATGTAAAAAAAACCGCCTTTTGGGACCAGTTGAAGTTTTCACAAAGTCTCTTTGATATCACCTCCTAGACTGAAGGTTTAGTCCTCGTGGGAGGGACAACACCTTTCATAACTACCTCAAACAATGTGTCCGGGTCATGGAATTCCACCTATTGGGACCGGTTACAATTCTCGTCAGAAATACTGGGAAAGAGAAAGGATTTTTCAGGAATATTCTTTACTCACGCATCCGTAACGCCTTCCGAGACTGGGGGGTGCTTCGTCCTTCGCGTGTACAACTATGAAACGCCGATAGAGCGCGCAGTTGACTGCCTGATGGTGGGCAAAGGCGTCGGCAATTAGTTCTAACTCGTTAACCTAGTGGGGGGGCAATCAGCGCAACGTCTTCGCCTGCGGTTCAATTAGAAGGCGGCTTACGTCTTCTCTTGAAGAGACCAGGAGTGTATCTCCCGCGGAATCCTGCATCCGGTAAACGGCCTCGAGTATGGCTTGCGGATTCTCAAAAGCCCCTGGTTTAGATGTAATCCGCTTCTCGACTTCTGTCACCATTGTCGAAGCCATACAAAGTGTGGTACTTCCTGCCTTGGCGGCCTGTTTTCATTAGTTAGCTTTGCGGAAATATCGGGATCCCGGATGTGCCGACCTGATAGTCTAGAAGGCGTTTCAGCATAGGTGGATTATTTAGAGCAAAGTTTGGAGTCGCCAACATTAACGTCCCGAAAGACCAGAACCTGATTGGACGAGCATCTAGTGTCATAGTTCCTCCGTTGTCTACAAATCTCGTCCCGAAAAAAAAAAACAGATGTTCCCGAGCCTGTAGGAGCTTGAGGTTTGGGAGTAGGTGCAAGGAGAATTGAACTGTGTAATGAACCTAATCGATGAAGATTAGTGTGCAAGAAACGTGTCAGAAGGTGAGCAAATCGATTGAAGGTAGGTTTTACCAGGATAATCATCTTCTTCCCACGGTTGAGATAGGCGAGAAGCTCCTCCGAATCCAATGCTTTGAGCCCTAGCGTTTTCAAATTACTCTCCATTTCTAGTTTCTCGTAAAATCGGTCATCTGGGCAATATATCACAAAGTTGCGAACTCCCTCAGGGTTGGACTCGGTTGGTGCGATCAGTGTCTCAAACGAAAGACTAAGGAGCCTCTCGCCAAGTGTGTGGAGGTACTGGGTCACATGGCCTCCAATTTCACGCCGCTCTGCAGATACAAGCTCGCGAGACGGTTCCGGGATCCGCCAGTCAGAATAGGCGACGGCTCTAAGCGGAGTCTTCTGCTGTTGTAGAGGGGCTTTGAATGATGTTGTGATTTTATCACTTGAGGGTTGAAATACCGCAATAGTGAATGCAGCCTCTCTGATTATCCCAAGACCATGGAACTTGGCTAGAGTGATAATTAGAGGTTGTGCCTTATCAGCATTATGAATGGTAATGTCGGCAAATTCTTGCGGGTAACCAATCTCCTGAATCGAAATTTCTTGTGTTAGCGCATTCCACTCACAGATTTACTCACCAATGTTGGAAATAGCAAACGGCATAGTTGGGTGTAAACATACGGTGATGACAGCGCCAGCAACGTGACTATCAGCAAGGAGTTTGGTCACGCAAAGCTCTCTCACCCCCAATCGGTCCAAATAGTCTAGAAACTGGGCACTGAAACCCAAGAACTGAACAACCCCAAGCGATTCTAGCTCACCACCCCGTTGAATTTTCATCTCGCACTCAAACAACTTTTTATTCGAGTTACGACGCAAACTATTTCTCCCCAAGCCCTGCTCAATATCGGCAGTAGGAATGGAGGTAATCCTGTCCTCATGAACAGGGCTCATTGTCAAGTCGCCATCATGGAATTGACCAACTTCTTTTTCTCTGCGACTTATCCCCGAAGGCCCCCGAGGAAGGACTTGCCCCCTATCCTCGGTGCTCTGCGCAGTTATTCTAAGGGAGTCCAGGTCCTTCGGGGACAGTGTGCTAGTTTCTAGGGAGGTTTTCTTCGAAAATGGGACTGGATTACTTGCCTCAAATAAGTCAAGCGAGTTGAGATCCGGTTCTCGCTCGTTACGAGCCTTCTTATTGATCCTATTGATTGTAGAAAGATTCATGTTTTTGGGAATGCTACCGGATCCTGTGGTAGCAGGCCCCGGACGACCGGGGGCCGAAGCACTTGATATACGCCTTTTCGGTGGGCCTGGTTTTTGTGAAGCCGGTTTAGAAGGTAAGAGCTTGGTGGGTCCGAGCTTTAAAGAATCGGGTTTGCCAGTCCCTGGTCTTGGGAATCCGACCCGTGGAGGTGGCCCCGGCTTTGATGGCCCGAGCTTTGTCGGTCCAGGCTTCAGTAACGATGATTCACTTGACATGTGTCCCAAATTTGATACACCAGGTCGTGGGGTTTGTGAGGCTGATCCAAAGGAAGGCTTTGCGCCTTTCACCGCAATCGGCCCCAGAGAAGCCATTCCAGTCATATTTCCCACTCGGCGCTTTGGCTTCTATGGCATATATTAGTTGCCGATACCTCCACAGTATCCTAGAATAGATTGATGTACCTTCTGGCTTGCGCCATCTAGTTCACTCTTGTCGCCACCCTCCCGTGTCCGCTTGGCTCTTGCCCGTGACCGTTTTGGGTGTTTTGATCCTAAGACCAAGGAATCGTCAGTACTAGAATCCTCTTCATCCTCGTCTCTCGTGACAACAGGTCTCCTCCCTCTACGGGACACGAGCGGTTCATCAGAATCTGTGATCTCATCGGAGACCTCATCATTATCAGGAGTATAGTTATCAGTTGGCTTGGGTTGGCGAGTCCTTCCGCTCTTGCCCAAGGCCGCCTTTCTCTGACGCTCCACCTTCTGACGCTTCTTAGCACGGCGTCGCTTTCTATCTTCTTGAGCCTCAGCTTCGGCCAACCTCTCTCGATCCCACTTCTGCCAGTCAAAATGTGGGAGCTCTCCGCGAGCTTTGATGGCATCCTGGCTGGCCTTCCACTCTTGGATGGTATCCTGGTCGTCGAACATTTCAAGCGGCTCCCAAGAGGCTCGGCTTATAGGATAGCCTTCCCATTTCACCAGGTACCTCATTTTACCCTCCGACTCTATCCATTTCTCCCCAAGTATATTCTCAACGATATAGGTATCGTCCGGGTCCTCCTCACTTGCAACGGTGGAGGTTAAACTGATAGAGTCGGTATCGCTATCGGACTCCGAGTCTTGCGGGCCATCATCAAATATGCGCCCCGGATGTTTATACGCCATCACCGGGCCCCAACGAGGAGCACGCTTTAATTTACGATCGATTGGAATTCTAGGGTAGGAAGAGCGTTCGAGGGACCAAAGTAGAAGGTTAGCGGGGTGTTGAAACGGGAGAATATATTCGGTGGGCAATTATTCTGATTTCTGTTGGGAGCGCGGCGGTAAAGGTGGGGGTAGAGGAAAACTAAGGCCGGGGAGCAAGAGGTAAGTGTTAGACAGTGGTGAGGAGAGGAGAGGTCAGATGTTGAGGAGGGTATAAAGATACACGTGACTGCCGCGTCAAGCACCAACTCAGCCCACCCTAAATCAGATTACGTAACCAATAACCAGCACTTTCATATATAACGTAAGCAACAAGGACGTTGGTCTCACGCTCAATGGTACAAGGGTCTACCATGAATTGATGGTACTAGGGTATATCATGAATTCATGGTACAGTACACCGCACTAGTAATGTCTCAGAAGATGTAGTACGCTTCAAATAAAACATCATTAGAATAATGATTTCTATTTGGACCAGGAAGATCAATCAAGCAAAACTATGATAAGAAATATTGATAAATTCATAAGCTCATAAAACTAAACACTCCTAAAGGCTGATTGTAGTGTGGTAAGTAACTCCTTAAATCCTGATTACATTTTATACACTCTAGGAACTATTGATTGTTATAAAACTCTGTTAAGGGGTTTGTACAATCCTTTGAAATTTTGTTACCCATATCTAGAGAATATATTGATCTACTATTTAATATTTTATTTCATTGCTAGGGATATTGTAGCCAAAAACACTATCAACTAAAGATGAGAGGAAATCTTGGTAAAGGTTTAGTTTAAGGAGTTCTGCACCATAACATATATTTTTCTATTGAAATGTTGCTTTTGTTGCAGTGTATTAAAGTACCGCCTTAAAACACCCAGCACCACCACTGCTCCATACCATGAATTCATGACCTATCCTAGTACAGAGCAGAGATCTAATATTTAATAGCAGTAGTACGGTGCTTATCAGGTATGTACTATCATTTTGTCCAAATCAGAACTATAGAATTCACCAAAATGAGAACTAAAAAACTAAATATCTCATGATTATAGCTAAATACTACTGATTTTCCTTTATTTCCTCTGTTTCCTTTTCACATCATCTTATTCATACTAGTAGAGAGTAAAGAAAAAGATAATTCAGTCTTTATCTAATACTACTGGTAATCCAGACTGTTCTACTGGTAGCCTACACCATTGCATCTACTAACCTATCTGAAACAAAGCTTAATATAAGATAAATCAAAAGTAGCCTAATAATACTAAACTGAAAAAAAAAAGTAGCAGAAAAATAGCCCAGAAAATAAAAATATGTAGAAAGATCATTGGCATATAGGCAAAATATGAAAAATCGAATAGTAAGAGAAATGTACTATAAGAGAAAGAAGAATAGAAGCAGAAGACAAAAACAAAGAAAGAGAAAGAGTAGGCTTATTAGGCAAGATAAGAGAGAGAGTATGAGAGAGAGAGGAGAAGAGTGAGTGAGAGAAGGAGAAAATGAAAGAGAGAGAAAAAGCTAGTATGTGGACAGGAGAAAAAAAGAGAGAGAGTACGACTAAAAGAGAAAAAATTATAGTGAGTAGGAATGAGCTGGATTGAGAGAGTGGGAGCAACAAGGAGTAGATAAAAAAGAGTAGTGTTAAAAATATTCAATATGGAGGTAATGATTGACCATGAGGATTTATACAGTAGAGAGGAATAACCTAAGTGAAGAGATAAAGTTTGTACTGAGCAGAGATCAAAAGCAGGAGTGATAGTGGCAAATTGATGAAAGGAAAAAATTAAGAGAAGAAGTGAGATAAAGGAAGAGGGCTAAGCGAGAAAGGAGAGGAAAGAAAGAAAAAGAAAAGATTGGAAATATTTGCATAGCTTGCACATCCTTGGACTAGCACATAAGTGAACCAGTGCAACCTTGAGGTACAAGCATATCCAGAATCAATTGCAGCCTCAATACTACAATTTCTAAGACGCAGAAGGAGAAAGTATGTATGAGTGAGTATGTGTTAGGAATACCAGAACCCGATACCTAGGAACCACGCTAAGTAGGGTAACCCCACTCGGAATGGGAATCTCTGGTCTCCAACACCCCCCTCCGGCTCCCTTACGGGGCCCGCGCATCATCATATATATTAATCTCAGTTGCGTCCTGTGACTATATTACCACAGAATTGAAGATGTTAGAATAACATCATATACGTTGTCGCTGTCCTTCTGACCGGACCCTGTTCGCAGGATATATGGGAGGAGACCTTAGACTAGGCTTGGGAAGTGGAACAGAGTAATTCTATCAACTACTCAGAGAGTTACTTGGCTTCAGAGACATAAAGCCTTTGGCACAGGCCTAAGTAACAGGACGATTTCGCACAAAGAGATGGTATCAAATGGTAAAGGATCTCTACTAGAGACCAATACATTTAAATCTACCAGAAAAGTCTAGAACTCCAAAGAATACTACTAAAAAAGCCAACAAACTTCACGGAGTGTTGCAACTGGGTTTTGGAACATGTTATAGCCATTGGGTGATTCTCAATACTACAATGGTTACTGAAACCTACTACCCAGAGAGCAATCAAGAATTGCCGACCAAGGGATTAATTACCAATCCGGTGGAATAGCTTCCTGTGAGTTAATAGGAAGTTATCCAGAGAAAATCTATCATTTGGGTAGGGAGTTACAAAGGATCAGAGTCAGATGACCTACGATGGTTGTAATGACGACCACCTTTGCAGATATAGCTGTGGATAAAACAGATTATTTTATCAATAGTGAAAACAATTGGAGCCAACTCAGTTCGACTTAAGAACTAGGCAATAAGTCTAAAGACTCTGCTAATTGGGATATTACTATTGGGAACAGCATGCTTCCTAAGAAGAAATATCGTAATTATTGAAGAGGGTGTAATGATTTTCAGGGTCCACAGGTGTTTGGACCTTGGAAGAAAACTCGACGTCGCGAATAACGATTGAAGAAGTACATAGTTGTATATTAAATAGATGTAGTCCGTGAACACTCAGACGCAGAATATAAATATTGAAGTGCCTCCCAAGCTTTAGACATCATCAAGCAATGGACAAGAGACCTTAACAATATAATATTGTTTTCATGATTCTACCCTACTTTACCTATTCTACTTCGCTCCTAGTAGTCATAAACGAAACGAGTAAAGTCCAAGCCTTCCTAGACAATCTCCGTCTACAGAAATGAATCTCAATTGGCCTAGACAACTTTGAAGTCTATCAAGTTGTCTCAACCTAACAGTGTGTGAAGGAGTATGTAGAAGTATGTAAGAGTGTGTGAGAGTGAACTGGTACTTAGTATGGCCACTATTAACACTGAGAACAGTATCAACATGATTAATCATAGTGTTTAGAATCTGTCCAAGTTCATAGTCTGTAATTTGATTCCACTAATTGTGGATTTTAGAGATCATGTCCTTATTATTCTGAGGTCTTCGATGAAGCTTGCTAATGTATGATTTCATTAACTTTGAAATCATATTATTCCAGAATTGAAAGGGATGGGATAAAATGTGAGTTTGGTATCTCTTGGCCATTATAGTCTTACTCCAGCTAGCCTTATCCCAGATTACCAGTGGACACTTGCGGTAGCCAACAAAGCAGGCCTAAATCAGTATCGCCTTTTGATTTTTGAACTTGGAAAGCAGGCAAGATTTCACATGCTCTTTATCTACTCTTCAAGTTACCCACACCTGGCCAGAGGCTCCTCCAATCTTGAAGGCGCATTCATTTGTCAAGTGACCTTCAACTAATCTTAGGTACCTCATATCTTATAGGTATCAGTCCAGGAGCAGCGTACCTATACAAAGCCAAGCAAGGTATTAGTTCCGAGAAGAACAAACAAAACTATTAAAATACGTATCCCCTTGGTCTTTATATCCTTGTATACTGTTCTCTTTCAGAGTTGTCTGATAGTTATAGAGAAACATGCTACTGTACTTACTGTTTTGGGTAAGTCATCTGGTAAGAGAGAAATCATAGTAATGAAGAATACAATAATGGTGTATGTATATCAGAAGTCAAGTTTATAGCACATTTGGTTTCTATAAGTTGTGGCGGATTTTCCTCTATTGGTAGGAAATTGAGGAATATATTTTGTTATTAGGAATACCAGAATCCTATACCAAGGAACCACCGTAAGTAGGGTAACCCCACTTGGAATCAGAATCTCTGGTCTCCAACACCCCCCTCTGGCTCCCTTACGGGGCCCACACAACATCATATATATCAATCTCAGTTGCGTCCTGTGACTATATTACTACACAATTGAAGGTGTTAGAATAACACCATATACGTCATTGCTGTCAGTCCGACGAGATCCTGTTTGCAGGGTATATGAGAGGGGACCTTCAGCTAGGTCTGAGAAGTAGAACAGAGGGATTCTGTCAACTACTCAGAAGGTTACTTGGCTTCAAAGGCATGACACCATGGGCATGGGCTGTAAGTAACGAGACGATTTCGCACAAAGAGATGGTATCAAATGGTAAAGGATCTCTACTAGAGACCAATACATTTACATCTACCGAAAGAGTCTAGAAACTCCAAAAGACACTACCAAAGAAGCCAACAAACTTCACGGAGTGTTGCAACTGGGTTTTGGAACACGTTGTAACCATGGGATGATTCTCAATACTACAATGGTTACTGAAACCTACTACCCAGAGAGCAACCAAGAGTTGCCGACTGAGGGATTAATTACCAATCTGGTGGAATAGCTTCCTGCAAGTTAATAGGAAGTCTTCCAGAGAAAATCTATCAGTTGGGTATGGAGTTACAAAGGATCGGAGTTAGACAACCTACGATGCTTGTAATAACGACTACCTTTACAGATATAGCCGCGGATAAAACTGATCATTTTATCAATGGCGAAGACAATTCGAGCCAACTCAGTTCGACTTAAGAACTAGACCATGAGTCTAAAGACCCTGCTAATCGCGATATTACCATTGGGGACAGTACCTTTACTAAGAAGAAATATAGTAATTATCGAAGAGGGTGTGATGGTTTTCAGGGTCCACAGGTGTTCGCACCTTAGAAGAAAACTCGATGTTTCAAATTACGATTGAAGAAGTACATAGTTGTATGATAAATAGATGTAGTCCGTGAACACTCAGATGTGGAATATAAATATCGAAGTGCCTCCAAAGCTTTAGACATCATCCAGCAACGGAGAACAGACCATAATAATATAATCTTATTTTTATGATTCTACCCTACTGTACCTATTTTACTTCACTCCTAGTAGTCATAAACGAAACGAGTAAAGTCCGAGCCTTCCTAGACAATCTCCGTCTACAGAAACGAATCTCGAGTGGCCTAGACAACCTTGAAGTCTATCAAATTGTCTCTGCCTAACATTTGTACAATTTCAACAAAAACTTATCATAAAAGCTTATGCTATCTGCTATCTCTACTAGGCACTTAGTCTTCATGGCCAGAGCTAAACCTATTATTAAGAAGCATTTGTAGTATCTTCCTTATATGTTCAGTTGTAGGCTACAAGTGGTATGTACTCGGGTATCAATATAGGAGATCAGGCAGCCAGGGATTAAGGAGAGCTTGCAGATGACTGCACATAGACAAGCGACTATTATAGAAGCATGTTACCTCAATATCAGGAAAGATGAGTTCTCCGATTTTCTAGGATCAATTCTACACTGTTATAAGAGTGTCTTTTCAGAGCTCAAGCAGCTACAGTCTCCTAGCCCTAGGCAGCCTGATCCCATATGGCTACACCTGAAAATTACTGTACATACTTGTTTGATTACTCAGATCTGCTGATTCCTAATCTCTGGATCCAGACTCCTGATCCTAAGAACCATTACTGCTTTCCTAATGTGGTATGGTATAAGTTACTTAGCTGTAAATAAATCCTATTAACTGGCTTTTGCAATTTCATTAACTTGCTAAGTGGAGCCTACTTAAGCCAATGTTACAATTGACTTAGGTATTTGAAGCAAACAAATTGACTGAGTAAAATACAGTATGAGAGTATGAGCAAATGTTTGTTGATCGTGGGCTTGGTTGACTGAAATTACCTGTGTGTAATGCAAATCATGTAGCTGAACAGTCAATAGATGCTAAGTTTTTATAAAGAGAAACAGTCTGTCGAAGTCTTGGTAGCTTGGACAGAGAGACTTCTCTACAGGGTAGAAAAGGACTAGAGCCTCTTGAAAGGACTTTGACAGACTTACCCTTGATACCCGGTACCGTTGATTTCATTAAGTGGCGCTTGCACTTCCGTTCACTTGTTAAGCAGGATTGAGGGATTGGAGGCCCAGTAAAGATAGTAGATAACACAAATTGTTACGGTATCTAGCACTTAGTTCAATTATATGTAGCGTGAAGCATAGTACAAAGAGGAATATTGATTGGATATACTTTGCTAACAAGATAGAATAGGCTGAGGGGAGGGGGGGGAAAGGAATACATACAAGGTGGGTTTAATTGAGTAGATAAGGCTTCTTCCTGGTGACACATCAATGGTATTAGTGTTTATTACAGGACTCCATTTCCATCAAACAGGACGTCAAGGCCAGGTTATTAATCTGAAGTTAAAAAAAAGAAATCTTCCAAATCCGACCAAAACTGAGTAAGTTATAGCTCTTTGAAGATAAACAATGTCAAGTAGTTCTAACTCTGTAGGTTTTACTCCGATTTGGCTGATTTTTTTCCCAGTTCATGAGATTAACTAAGGTTATTTTGTACCTGCACCTCAGAAATGGGGCCCTGTAATGAATCCTATATGGTATCCAGCCGAAGCCATTAATCAACATAGAATACAGTCACAGGCTATTAGACCTACTATGCATGCAATCTCAAGGTAAGGCTTGTGACAATTCTCAGCTGCGATAGTAGCCAAACTAATAAGCCTCTTATGGTATGGTATACAGAAAATTGCATGACAACAATGAGTATTCTTGTGTTGAGAAGTGATTGGAGGATGTGTAATATGATATACTGTGGATAGGGCAACACCAGTAGCTGCTGAAATTTTACAATAGAGCCAGAGAGCAAAGTGCTTGAGAAGACAAATTTTGTGACAAAGTATAGTGTTAACTTCAGTATGGAGTAGCAGGGTGTCAATTTCAGAAGTTTCCGGTCTAGGCTCTAGGCCAATATTGGAAACAGAAGTTATAAAACGCAAGGTATCAGGCAGAGGAAAGGCTGAAGCTCCTGCAATATTTTCCAATAAGGTGATATTCTAACCTCTGGTATTTGTAATTGAGTATGGGGAAGGAGTACTATATCTAAGCTCAGAATCCAAGTCCATATCAATGCGATACTCCAACTCTGAGTCAAGCTTTATTGAAGTCATTGAAGTAGTCAATAGCCTATTAGGAAAGGAAACATTAGACTCTTTGTTATCAAAGGTTTCAGCAACGAAAAGTCAAGTTCGTAATGTACTTAAACTTCTAGGCACTGGAGGGTTTGGCTGACTTTGGCTGGTGGTATCAGAAGGCATTGTAGGAGGACTTGGATCAAAGAGGCGATGAGAAGCTATAGTATTTTGGCATAACATAGGCTCTCACTAAAGGACTATTTATGTTAATACTTCCTATATGCATTCATAAGATATCATTCATATATCTTTACCACTCTACCATCTTCTCGTTTTATACAGTAAACTTTGAATACTTAAGATTAGAATTACTCTCATGATTCCTATTAATAATCTAAAAAGTATAGGTATCATTGTTTTACTCTCTAAATTTACTCTATGCTAGTGTTAGTTTAAGCAAGAATACCAACCCTATTTTCTATCTACAAATCAGCATTCACTACTTGTTGCACAAGACTCTCAGTTGGAATACCTAAATCTTTCTCCATTCTAAAATTACCATTACAATGGACAATAACCATCCCTGCTCTGTACTATCAATTCATAATATACCCTTGTACTGGACAACTAAAATCAGTCTACATTGAGGAACAAATAACCTACAATGCAACTAACCACAATAAAATTGAAAGTGCAGATATTGTAATTTGGTTAGCAAGTTAGGTTAAATAGTATCATATAAGAAAATTTAAGGAAGGAAATTACAGGAAAATATATCTCACACTAGGTCTTTGTATTTGAAAATCAGTTGTTCTATATGGTAACTAAGGTCAAGACAGAAAGTAAAAGACAATCAAGTAACTAGTAAAAGTATTTTTTTTTAATTATATAAAATCTATCAGCTAGGAATTGGATTATTTGCTTTTTATTTTTTAAATACTTCTAAATCAATTTATTACTTGGCCCTTAATTTCTAATTAAGTGGATTCTGAAAAAA
>NW_003299103.1:516361-518814 GCF_000151645.1 Tuber melanosporum
GGATGTTAGAGCTACGTTAAAAAGTAGATGAGCCCTACTTCCAACCTCTTACAATCAGGAATGAATATCATTAAGCTGTAGCTTAATGATATTATCTTTTACTTTTTTGATTCATTAACTCTAGTGCTAAGACATTAAGATTTTGTTATATTTATTCAGAGAGGAATTCATTTTGATATGGTTGCAAACTTGGAATTTATCGACTCATAAAGAGACTCTATAACATTAAGTAGTTTCTTTATACTGATATAGGTATAGGTTTGCTTGACCGGGAAAAGCTCACTATAAAGTCTAATTACATTAAATATCTGAGAGTAAATCTTGAATATAACATTACATTTGTGGTGAAGCAAGGTTAGAGTAGGCAAATATTAAGTCATGACATGCATTACAAGTATAGCTTAAGGTGTAACAGTTTGGCATTACCTGGTACTGGAATAAGCAGCCTGGGTAACTTAGTGTCCAGATGAGTATAACAGGGGCTACCTCTAGAAAGATGAATCTCAAGGTTGTGACCGTACCAAGATGAATTCTTTTACAAATAGGAACAAATATAATAAATATCAAAGTCTCAACAGTAGAGTTTTGAAGAAACAAAATAGTAAAAATTAATATTATTAAGCCACAGCTTCACTCAATTTATGTTCTGAGCTTGAGAGGTAGTTGATTGCTAGAGTAGAGGTGAACTTACACATACTTAAGTAGATTCCATATACGGCCAGTTGCTACCTATGACTGCTCTGCATTTGAGAGCATCCAACTCCCCTGAACTGTCTAGCCAACCTCTACAGATCAGACCAATGATTCTCCATAGCAAAATAGACTACTCTGTAGTTGGCTGACCTCCACCTGACAGAAGTATTTTAGCCGCTACTTGTACTATGCAACTGCAGTAGTAAATATTCTTCTTTAGCAGACATGTAAGTGGCGAGCTGATGTGCCCAAGCAGATGTAATACCAACTATGGAACTTTCTACCCATATACACTTAGTCTTCTACAAGCATCTGCAGCCCCTAAACTGCTATCTAGTTCTACTCAATTTCATATCATTCTAGATGATAGCTATGTAGCTCCTGCGATTAACCTCTTCAGATATTAAATACTAATAGGCACTACCTACAGTCAACCCTCCTAGAAGTAGGTCTCATTGTGACCACAGACTAGTATCTCAGAGCCCTTCATGATTTTCAAATAGGATTATACTTTGAGGGCAACGGACTTCATTTACCTTGCCTATAGGACTCCAGTAACCTTACATACTACAACTAACTTCCAAGGGGTATTACTCCATCAAATCTGGTCCGCTTTGCACAAAGCCTCATGGAGACCATTCTCTAGGTTCATCTCTACTATAAGGATCCCTCCTTGGATGGTTAGTTCTTGGCGACAGGGAACGATACTTATCTTCTCTTTCGTCTCTTTTCTTCGTCTTACGATAGCCCTAGGCCTCTGGCTACATTGCTGATAGTACAAGACTTCTGTCTTCCATCAGAAATGCCTATCATAAGCTTTCTCTAACTCTTGTTCGTGAAGAGGTTTCCTTGGCATAACAATAATGTTGCAATAAAGATAAAGATCGTAAAGGTGTCTTATATTCATTAAAGTAATAAGTAGGAAAAGTACTTAGAACAAAGCGTGAAGAACCTATCCTCCTCAGCCACATCGGTCTCCTTATATAGTATTCTTCCTGCCCATAGTCATGTGACCCAAAGTGGGCACATGTGTGAAACCAAATCATAACAAACTAGTCATGTGACCAAAGTGGTCACATGCTCAAAACTCATGACCTCATAGCGAGGTCATGTGCAAAACTCATAAACCAATTATAACGTAATAAACAAGTCATATGACTCGACTGAGTCATATGCATGAAACCCATGACCTCATAATGAGGTCATGTGCGAAATATAAATCATATACGCAAGGCTTACCCGCAAGGCACACTCACAAGGCATACTCGCTAGGCACACGTCCCATAACTCATATTTGAGCCATGTGCGAAAGCATCACAAATCCTACACATAACAAATCATATAACTCGAATGAGTCATTTGTGTGAAACAATAACATACCTGTGACTCATAACCATGTGTCACGTGAAACCTTTTTCATGCCAAGGCACGTTCGTGACATCTACTCCCTCATATGTCCTGGGGACTACTTCCGGTTAGACGGACGGCGTGAGCATGTATGGTATTACACCAGTGTCTCTACTTATAGACTTTTACTAGGCTTACAGCAACTCTTCAGGCTGTAGCCTTTGACGCTCGGGACTTATAACCGGGCCGGAGGAAGTTGTTAGCCACTATACCTTTAAGTTACAGTTTGTTCCGAGCTCAACCTATTGTACAGGAGTGATCTGCACAACCTGAGATTCACATACCCAGTGTAGTCTCATGTGGCAAACTTCGTCCATAGGAAAGGGTTTCAGTCAAGCACTTAGCCCATCCCG
>NW_003299103.1:518881-541811 GCF_000151645.1 Tuber melanosporum
TCCGTACAAAGAACTGGGCGCAACATGCGTACCCAACTAGTCCATATTGCAAGGCAGGCTAACTGTGGTTTGAAGGTAGGGTAACTCTACTTGGACCCACCATTGAGCAATTCAGAGCAACTCCTAAATTGTCTACTTGGATTACCTTACCCTGTAGGGTAACCATCACTCCGTACTAGTACTTATGTACTTTTTAGTTAGGCATAGAATGTCTAACTGAGGTACAAGATATTGCCATAAACAAGTGGTACGGAACGGCACAGATGTCTTACTTGTAATGGTACTGATGTATTTGGAGAATCAAAATATGTTCATGATATATTGTAGGACTACCATACTCAAACGAAGGAAAAATCTTTTTTTGGAAAAAGTTATAGAACCAAAAGAAGGTTTCTGAAGATACCAGAAGGGAAAAAGTAAGTGTGGTAACTAGGAAAGAATAAAAGTGGAGAGAGGAAAAATGTCATAAAGTTCATGTCATATCGTAAGAGCTTTGAGAACAGATATAGTTTATGCCAGGATAACAAGTAACTAAAATCACGGATACATCATATATATAGTAATCTTAACTGGACAGTTGGGAGGAGGAATTGGGAATAGCAAAGACATGGGAGCATAGGAGGTTAATATCTAAAAAAACAGAAAGTATAAATAGAAAAAGAAGTAAGAATGGAAGTAGAAAGACTTGGAGTAGTGTATTCAAGTTTAATATTTTGTATAGCCCTATTACGCAGAGAGAAGAGCTTGGACTCAGGTAGGCATGCTGGCAAGTAGGAGTTTAAGATTTTGCTGGCTCATGTTGTCCCACTCAGCTGGAATAGCTTTACACATAAGGGGGTTGGTATCAGGGTAAGGAATGCAGTGATTGATTTGAGTCTTTAGTAGTCTCCAAACCCCTTCCATGAGGTTAAGGTCCAATGACTTTGCTGTCCAAGAAAATAGGTAATTGTAAAGACGTTTTTCTTGAAAAACTTTAATAGAATTTTTTGCAATATGGGTCCTTGCTCCATCTTGTAAAATATAAATATAGTCTTCCGTATATTTAGAAGCTGAATAAATTGTTAAGTAGAAAGTTATTAAACCAGCCATTCAATATTAGCCAACCAAATTCAATTTCAAGGGTATCTTAATCTGTCATACTAATAGCAAAAATTAGAATAATTGAACCTCGCTCCAGGATAGATATACATTCGAGAGAGCCGTCAAAAATGACTTCTATACCTCGAGATTCAATATAAAAACAAACAAGTACTTGTACTGTTAAAGTATTTTTTAAAAAGGCTGCTATTACATAGGGCCAAAATTTAGTACTTGTCTCGAATTTAAGTGGTATGAAATAGTAGTCTTCTTTAAAAATGCTTCTATATCGCCAGTTCTTGACCTTACCAGTAGAGTCATCCCGAATCTCCTAGTGTAAAGTTCAATTATTCTAGTTATAAAAGTAATAGATGCTTACCTTGGTGCTAAAATTCCTCTAAGTAAGGAACAATATGCTCACAATATCCTTTAGGAGTAATCTTCTTGCCCATTGTAGTCTTATCTTAAAAGATTAAGAGTCTCTTTTGATGATCAAAAACGCATCCTATTATATGGATCATATCAAATTTCTTGTAGCATGAAAGAAGACAGGAAGGATTGAATTTCTGGGAGGCTTTTCATGTAATAAAGATCAGGCAAGGAGATTGACTGACATTAAAGACTGATTCATTGGTTCAAATTACCTTTCTCCAATCATCTACCTCTCAGTCCTGAAATATTTCTGCCTAACCTAACCTATCCTAATAGTTTTAATTACATAGTACTTCATATTAGTAAAGTATAATAAATAGAATTAAAATAAAATTCTCTAGTTCACAGACTACTATATGCTTCACAGTGAGAAATGGTCTTTTCTATACAACTGGGTGGTGATAGTCCTGCTGGGCAAAGATGCATCTAAGTATCTTGGCACTTGCTTGAACTCCAGCAATACCTGCAATTTCAGTTAGAGGATTGCAGTAATTGTCGGCTGAATCAGTAGTAAGTTAAATAAGCATCTGATAGCGTTCTGAACCCACAAGCTTTGGATGACCACATGTGTTACTTTGGATATTAGTGTCACGAACGTGGCTTGGCACAGAAAGAGTTTTCACATGACTCATGATTATGAGTCATAGGTATGTTATTATTTCACGCGTATGACTCATTTGTGTCATATGACTTAATATGTTATGATTTGTTATGTTTCGCACATGACTCAATTATGAGTCATGAGATGTGTGCCTGGCAAGTATGCCTTGCATGTGTATCTTGCCAGTATGCCTTGTACATATGATTTATGCTTTGCACATGACCTTGCTATGAGGTTATAGGTTTCACGCATATTACTCAGTCGAGTCATATGATTTGTTAATTGCATTATAATTGGTTTATGAGTTTTTGCACATGACTTTGCTATGAGGTTATGGGTTTTCAGCATGTGACCACTTTGGTCACATGATTAGTTTGTTATGATTTGGTTTCACACAGGTAACTACTTTAGGTCACATGACTATGGGTGGGAAGAACACTATATAAGGAGGCTGATACGGCCGAGAAGGATAGGTTCTTTACGCTTTGTTCTAAGTACTTTTCCTCGTCCTTGCTGTCACTTCCCCCAGAGCGTTTCTTTCACCCTCATGATGGGCCTTCATGCCTTAGATTCTGAGGGAGATATCTGAGTTCGCTCAGTAGTTCCTGGGGTCTTGGGTGTTGTGGTCTGTTAGGTGTTACGTGGTGGATTACTGGTTTGCTTCTCGTTTCGTCGCCTGATGGTTTCTCAGGATGCTATCACTTCGAGCACTTCATCATGGTCGCTTACAAGCCCTTTTCGGTAAAATGTCTATGGCTTCCTGTCTATCGTCTACTCGCAGGTTGTGCGTTCGATTGGGGGGATGGAACCTTATATCTGGGGGGATCACCCATGTCATTTTTTGGGCCAGCTTATGTCTTTTGTTGGGTTTTAACGGAGTCTTTAGTTCTCGCGATACAAAACGCCCTTGGATTAGACTGATGACCTTCCCAAGTATCAACGTGTCGTACTGGCCGCATCAAACCGGTGGGGAGGAGGCCTCGCCGCCCCCCCCCCTCCACCTTACTACATGTTTCTATGGTCGGAAATCCTACGATGTTGTTTATCACTGTTCCCTTGGAGCTTGGACCTTGTGGCATTTACGGTGGTTCAGTCAGGTGTCTCCTCTCTGTGTTGGTGGGGATGGCTTTGACCCTGAAAGACTCTGCCCCCTGGTGTTGTTGTCTGTGACTACCTGGGGTGGTGTGGGACGATTGGCTGTCAGACACTTGTGTTGTCTGTATGTTAGGTTGGTTCGGTTGTGGTTTGTGGTTGGCGGCTTCACCCATTACAAGTAGGACCTACCTTCTGTTTGACTGCTTCTGTTTCCCTTACACCTCCCTTCTTGTCGCGTCAGTTGGGAGTGCCTCTTGCCCAATGTTTGGTCTGTGCATTTACCGGACCTGTTGGGCTGGTTTCGGCTAGCTCTGTTTACTCTTTCCCGACTCAGTTGGACTTCGGTTCGGCTGGGTTGGATGGTGTGGCTGGTGCCGATGCTGTCGGGTGTTGGTGCTGCCTTCTTTGTATCTCCAGGCTGTAGCTGGTGGGCCCCCTCAGCTATTCGGTGTTGAGGGTTGGGGCTCTGTTCGATGGCCAAGGCCAGAGGCTGCCTGATTGGGCTGGGTATACGCTGTCCTGTGGCTATCCGATGGTTGATATGTCTGAAGGGCTGGGGGGGCTGGATGGGTTCTGTGGCGTCTGGTGTGTGGGGCTTGGTGGGGGCTGATTGGGGGGGGGAGAGGCACCTGCGAGCACCGGTTGGGCCTGCGTCAGGCTGGGCATGGTCTAATTAAGTGTTTCCAGTCCAGCTTGGGCTGTTAGGCGAAGCTGCTGAGTGCTGTAAAGCTCCCCGATGGACCGGTTAGCTGATGGCCACCTGTGCGGATAGTGGGTTTCGACCACCTGGTTGGACTTGTTTGGGTCTTGCGTGCTGGGCTTTGGGGAGTTTGTTTGGTTTCTTTGGTTTGGTTCTTGGCATGGCTGGCGGGGACAAGGCACCACAGGTGGGAGATAGGCCTCACTGACCTTTTCGGTCTGTCATTACCTCTATGTATTTCTTTTGTTTATGGGATTTTGTTTTTGGAGACAGGCAGCAGGTACAGGTCCTCCTCACCATTAAGCTCTTTGGAGGCACTTGGCAAAGTGGGTTCATTGGGTCGATGGCCTGGCATGCGGGTGTGAGAGGTGGACATGTGGGTTGTCTCCTCCCTGCCATTGTACCGTCTGTAGGTTTAGTTTTTGTTTTGTTGGTTTTCTATTGTGGAGGAGGTTTCGCGGGACGGTGTTCGGACCGGGTAGTAGTGATTTTATATTTGTTTGATGAGGAACCTGGTTGTGTCGGTCCTTTGCTCGGCTTCGGCTACACTTAGTGCTGGTTGGCTTTGTACCTGAGGGGCTACGGACTTGGACCGTGACCGGAGCTGAGTTGGTTGATGGTCTTGTAATTAGTTCTCGTGCAGGCATGACTTGGGGATGGCAGGTGTGGGGCCGTAGACTTAGTTAGCTTAGGATTAGTGGAATACCATTTAGCGGTATCTCTGTGCCGGCGGGGGCTTGTCGTATGCCAGTGTTGGCGGTACGTGTTTAAATAAAAGTTAGATTGAATTTTAAGTAGTTTTCCTACTTCTTTCACCCCGTGTTGGACGTGAAGGTTCGGTCGTAATCCAATTAGAGCCCTTGATTTCTATATCATGATAGGCTTCAAGTCTTTAACTTCAAACACCTTTCGTGGGCTTTGTTGTTATACCTCCTCCTATGTTTGCTGGAAGTCTGTTCTTCCTTCTACTTATTGTTTCGGTTGTTCACTATGGTTGCCTCCTCACCGTCGCAATGGCTAAGCGAGCCTCTGCCCCCTCCACCACGTCTGCTTTACATTTATCAGTGGTTCTGTCTCGTACTGTCGAGAAGAATCTTGCCCTAGAGGCCGAAGTCTCTTGCCTTCGGCATTACATTTCCATCCTTGGACGGCAATTTCATAGCGCTGAGAAAGCGATATCTGCCATGTCAGCTGCCCTAGAAAATGAACGTGCTATTAATTGTGGTTATCATATGATGTTGGCGGCTAAAGCTCCTATGGTTATCCCTTCCTCGCCTGTCTCCTCGGTCGCTTCCGTTGCTACGGTGGTCTTAGTTGGGGGGAGTGGGCTAGACCCTGAGTATTCTCAGGGTCAAGCAGAGGAGCTCCCTTGTAGGAATGTTGCGCCGCCGGTTATTCCGGCACCGCTTGCAGCCTCGGCTATGGGTAGTGGTGTGGGTGGACTGATTCCTGATTCGTCAGGTCCAGTTGAAGTGCTTGCTCTTGGTGCAGGTGGGATGGATCCTGGTGTGGTGACACAAGCTACAGCGGTATCACCCTGTTCGGGGTGGAAGGTGCCTGAGTCCGCTAGGGCTGAGCCTGTGGCTGGTCGGGGTAACGACTCTGGTAGCGTCCCTCCTCTGGTGGTGGGTAGTGATGAGAGTGGCCCGTTCACTCCTGTTACTAGACCTGTACCTGGGGGTAGGAAGAGAAAGAAAAACAAGAAGCGGCAGGTCAAACAAGACCAGACCTCACCCGTGCTACTTGTCCCCAACTCGGAAGGGTCATTGCCTTCTTCGGTTTGTTACCGCAAACCGGCTACTACAGTGTCAACGGCGAGTTCGCCACCAGCTGAGCAGGCTGAGGAGTTGGAGGAAGAGTTGAATACCTGGGCTTGTTCGGTCAAGTGCTAGTGGCTTGGGAACTATCTTGACCTGGCTGCTTCCGTCGAGGCTTTTGGGCTGCGCTGCCCGTGTAGTGCCTCACTGATTCTCTACGACGGTTCATACCCCCTCGGCTAGGGAGCCCGCACCCTTTATGTCGACTTTCCCACAGGTCTACGCGCTTGGGCTTTCTGTATTTCTTTTGTTTGGATTGGGGACATGTGCGGGGGTGGTCAGCAGGGTGTCCTGGGATCAATGAGTGGGGACGCTCGGGTGGGTTTCTATTGTGGAGGAGGTTATTGCGGGGTCATATTCAGGTGGCAGTAGTGGAATTTGTGGAATTTGTACGGGTAGCTTGGCTGGCGGGTAGGCTAGGCTGAAGAGGACTTTCTTTGCCGTTGATGGTTTTGTACGTCGTATTCGTGTTATGGTATGGTGCGGGTATGTTTGAGGTACAGGGCTAGAGGTTTGATTAGTTCGTAGTTAGTGGTATCCGGGATGTAACTGTTAAACGGAGACAACTTGATAGACTTCAAAGTTATCAAGGCCAACTGAGATTCATTTCTGTAGACGGAGCTTGTCTAGGAAAGCTCGGACTTTACTTGTTTCGTTTATGACTACTAGGAGTGAAGTAAAATTGGTAAAGTAGGGTAGAATTGTAAAATCAATATTATATTGTTAAAGTCTATTCTCGGTTGCTTGATGATGTCTAAAGCTTGAGAGGTACTTTGATATTTATATTTCACGTCTGAGTGTTTGCGGACTACATCTATCAATCATACAACTATGTACTGCTTCAATCGTAATTCGGAACGTTGAGTTTTCTTCCAAGGTGTGAACACCTGTGGACCCTGAAAACCATCACACCCTCTTCGATAATTACGATATTTCTTCTTAGGAAACATACTGTCCCCAATAGTAATATACCGATTAGCAGAGTCTTTACACTTATGGCCTAGTTCTTAAGTCGAACTGAGTTGGCTCCAATTGTCTTCGCCATTGATAAAATGATCAGTTTTATCCACGGCTATATCTGCAAAGGTGGTTATTATTACAACCATCGTAGGTTGCCTGACTCCGATCCTTTTGTAACTCCATACCTAACCAATAGATATTCTCTGGATGACTTCCCATTAACTCGCAGGAAGCTATTCCACCAGATTGGTAATTAATCCCTCGGTCGGCAACCCTTAGCTGCTCTCTGGGTAGTAGGTTTCAGTAACTATTGTAGTATTGAGAATCACCCCATGACTACGATGTGTTCTGAAACCCAGTTGCAACACTCCGTGAAGTTCGTTGGCTTCTTTGGTAGTCTCCTTTTGGAGTTCTAGACTCTTTCGGTATATGTAAATGTATTGGTCTCTAGTAGAGATCCTTTACCATTTGATACCATCTCTTTGTGCAAAGTCGTCCCGTTACTTAGGCCCGTGCCAATGGTATCGTGTCTTTGGAGCCGAGTAACTCTCTGAGTGGTTGCCGGAATCACTCCGTTCTACTTCCCAGACCTAGCCGTAGGTCTCCTCTCATATATCCTGCGAACAGGATCCGGTCGGACAGTCGGTGGCAACGCATATGGTATTATTCTAACACCTTCAATTCTGTAGTAATATAGTCACAGGACACAACTGAGATTAATATATATGATGACGCGCGGGCCCCATAAGGGAGCCGGAGGGGGGTATTGGAGACCAGAGATTGCGATTCCAAGTGGGGTTACCCTACTTAGGGTAGTTCCTAGGTATCGGATTCCGGTATTCCTAACATGAGCTCTCTTCTCTTCAGGCTTCTCCCCGAATGCCTTTGTGGCACATAGAAAGAAAAAATAAACATAATTTAACCATTTAAAATTTTAAACATTAACTCTTTTCGGACCCGATGAGGGCAGGGTAAAAAACCTTCCACGTTTGCTTAGCCACGGTAGGAAAACCTTTCTCTCATCGTCTTTCCTCTGCCGGCCTTGCCATTTCCGGATTATTACGGTGAAATTCATTTACCATTTCCCTCGCATTATCCATACCAGTGGCAGGTTCCCAGGTGTTCTCATCTTCAGAACATCCTTGCCATTTGACAAAGTACCATAGTTCACGTACCTCTTGGTAGCGACTGCGTACTCTCTTTCTGTAAGAGCGTAGCTTGCTTCTTACAATTTGCTCTATTTCCTATTGTAAGTCGCCCTTAATATCCAGCGGCTCTCTGGAAGGTTGTTGTCAGTTTGCACGTACTGACTCTCTGTAGAGTTCTCATAGAGATACGTGGAATACTGGAGGTATGTTCTATTGATCTGAGATATTGAGTTTGCAGGCATGGTTTCCTCGTTTCTCCAAGATCACGATTGGTCCATATAATTTAGGACTCAGCTTCTTTGACTTTTGGTGTGTACGACCGTTCTTTGCGTTTAACCTTACCTTATCGCCAATTTTAAAGTCAGGTTGCTCTTTGGCCTTCCTATCGTAGTATTTGGCCATAACCTCTTGTGTTGGTTGGAGCGATTCTCTTTCTTGCTCGTGGATCGTTTTTTATCCAGTTTGCATATAGTGTGGCTCCTGCATTTTGCATCTTGCATTCCTTCATCAATTTAGTTTGTGGATAGAATCCGTAGTTCGTGTACAAGAGTGTCATCCCGTGTGCATTGGTTACCGAGTTGTTGTAAGCATGTTCGGCTAGAGGTAACAGTTGGTACCAGTCATCCTGATCATAGTTGACAAAGCTTCGCAGGTAACCTTCCAGCACTTGGTTGGTTCACTCAGTTTGTCCATCTGTTGGAGGATGGTATGCTGTAGACATTCTCCTTTTTATATTAAGTGTTTTGCATAGGAATTCTCAGAATTCTCCTGCAAACTTCGAATTCATGTCTGAGACAATTTCTGTCGGTAAGCCATGTAGCTTCCATATTTCCTTTGTAAAGGCTGTTGCCACATCTTTTGCGGTGGTGGTTCCTTCCAATCTGACGAAGTGAGCCATCTGTATAAATTGGTCAACTACTACCATAATTTAGGTACATCCTTGACTTTCGGGTAACTGTGTAATAAAGTCAACTGAAATTGATGCCCATGCTGCGTAGGGTATTGACAGTATGGCGCTAGTCATTAGGGTTCATTCGGGTGCTTCAGTTGCGTCATACTAAGGTCTATTTTGGTTTATTGACGCATGTAGTTGGGTGACTACCGGTTCTAATTCTCAGATAGTAATAGCTCTTGTTGCGATGTTTGTACTGCCGAATCCCGATATACCTCTTTCCGTATTCTCTAGGTTGTCTATTTCCATCATTCCTGCAGTATTGATTTTTTCTATCATCAGTTAGGCAATTCGATCGCTGGCCTTGATGTGACAGTCTGCATCTCGATGGTTAAATAGCAGTACCTTGAGTTCACCGGTATAATCTGCGTCAATTACGCCAGCACTGATGGAGAGACCGCTTTTGACTATCAGTCTGCTTCTAGGAGCAATCCTTCCATACGTTCCAGTTGGTATACCAATTGCAATACCGGTTCAAACAACTAACTGTCCTTGTGCTGGGACTGTGTTTTCCTGCATTGCATAGAGATCATGGCCTGCTGCCATTCTTGAGCCTTTAGTTGGCAATCTTGCCCTGGTGTCTAACCGTTTTACTCGAATCACCGAGTCTGAGTCATTCCAGTTAGGAGTTTCCTGTATATCATCTCTGCTTGTATCATTTGTTTTGCTGCCTGCTATTAAGCATATTTGAATTTCTCCTTTTGCAGTTCTTGTTGCTGAACTGATTTGGAAATGTTCGGGTTTCAATATCGCCTGTTGGCGATGTGTAGCTCCCTCCTCAGAATGGTACTCTGGCCGTCAACTGAGTTCATCAGGTTTTCCCCCTCTCGTTCCTGGGCGGTAAACAATTCTGAAGTTGTAATCCTCTAACTTCTGCATCCAACGGATTTGGCGTCCGCTCCAAACCTTCGAGGTGAGGAAATATTGGAGGTTTTGGTAGTCGGTGTACACAGTTATAGGTTTTTCGGTTCCAACCAGGTATTGGCGCCATTCTTTGAAAGCTTCCACTATCGCCAATAGTTCTTTGTCGTGGATCTCATAATTTCGCTCTGTGGAATTCAGCTTGTGGGAATGAAAAGCTACAGGATGTAGTCTTTTTTCCACAAACTGGGATAGGATGCAGCCTAAGGGAAAGTCGCTAGCATCTGTTTCCACCACTGTTTCCCTTTCCGGGAAGAAATGGTGCAAAATTGAGGCTGAAGTAAATCTTCTTTTAAGCTCCTGGAAGGCCTTTTCCTGTTCTGGACCCCACTGGAACTTCTTTGGATCACCTTTCAATGTTTCCGTAATAGGAGCACAAACTTTAGAGAAGTTTTCTATAAAACGTCGGTAGAAGTTAGCAAATCCTTGAAATATTTGGACTTCCTTAACCAATGTAGGTGATTTCCAGTTTAATACTGAATCCACCTTTCGGGTACTGATGGATACCCCATCGACAGCTATTATGTAGCCTAAGAATTCCACCTTTTTAACATGGAAGAAAGATTTCTTTATTGATATCGCGAGTTGGAAATCTGTTAATCGTTGTAACACTTTTGTTACTAGCTCGATATGTTTCTTCTCATTTTTGGAATAATTAAGAATGTCGTCCAAATAACATATGACTCCCTGATCTAGATATTCCCGAAGGACCTCATTCATCATGTCCTGAAATGTGGCTGCAGCGTTGGCTAATCCGAAGGGCATGACCTTATACTCATACTGTCCATAGCGTGATCGGAAAGCCGTTTTCCATTCATCCTCTCCTTTAATTCGGATGAGATTGTAGCCGTCTTTAAATCAATTTTGGAAAAGCTGTTAGCTCCTGCCATGTGATCATATAACTCCGACATTAATGGTAGTGGGTATTTGTTCAAGATGGTTATCTTTGTTCAGGTTTCAGTAGTCTACCACTAGTCATAGTCTTCCATCTGCCTTTGGCGTAAAGAAAATTAGGGCACCAAAAGGCGATTGGCTTTTCGTGATCTTTCCTTGTCGTAACATATCATCGAGGTAATCTCATAATAACTTGAGTTGTTTATCAGACAGAGGATAAATGGGTCCCCAAGAGGGTTTCGCTCCCTCGACTAATTTAATTTCATTATCGAAGGTTCTCCTAGGGGCTAACTTTACCGCTATTTGTGGAAGAAATAATTTTTTGAATTTCCCATAATGGTTTGGAACGGAATTGAAGTTGATCTCATTAGGATTTTCTGCCACTCCGATTTTCCCTATTTAGATCGCGTTTTCATCCGAAGTGACAGTTTCATCGTATTCGAACATATCCGCAATTCCTTCATCCTCTTCTTCAATGCAGTTTTTGCATTTAGAGTCCCAAAATTCCCATTTTGTAGGTTCTCCAATATTGGATAGGGGGTACTCTGAATGCCACCACCCGAAAGGGATTGTCATCCCGTAATCACCTGCTGCTGGGATTTCGCATGCAACTTCTGACATGTGTTTGTTTCGTCCAATTTCAAGCTAAATAGGGTGTGTGTAGAACGTTCCTCCTGATGGAGTTGATACTCCGTCGAAGCCTTGAATGTTGACCGGATTCGGTCTCTCTGTGAATGGGATTTTTAATTCTTTTATGAGTTCTTTGTTGAAGAGGAACACATTGGATCCTGAATCTAAGAGTACTTGTATGTTGAAGTGCTGATGATTCGGATTTATAACGTGAATGTAAGCATGTCCTTCCGGACAACCATATCTTGTAGGCTTGGGTGCGCTAAAAGCACGCTTTTTTGGGTAATGCGTCGAATCTTTGTTTTGTGGTTTCAACATGTCTGAGGTTTGATAACAACTGGGATGTTTGTTACCGCACCCACGCAGTTTCGACCAATTAGGTCTCCTCAGACAAACTTGTTTCCACTACGTATATCAGGCAGCCCACACCTAGCGGTCTTTACCCCCTGCCGAGGGGTTCCCATACCTTCTACTTATACTTCCTGTAGAACCAATCTTAGGGGGTCTCTGCCATCGTCCAGATATCATGGAAACAAAAGTCGGGTGTGTAGGACTGGTCGGATGTCTCTTTGATAACCTTCCAGGGCTTATTCTCCACCCTCGCTTAACCATGGACAGTGTCCCCACTTTATCGAGTTCGGTTCGGTACCAGCGCGGCACCTAAGAAGCAGTAACTAAAGGTAAGGTCTAGAGCTCTTGTACCTATTTCTCGTGTATATCGAAGATGTGCTTTGCTTATCCTCTAGATCCTTCATCTTAGCCCTACTGTCGCTCCCTCCTGAACCCTTGGTGCTGTCGGTTTCCTGTCCAGGGTTTGGTCCTTATCGGAGACCTTTCAGTATCCAGATCACACGCCTGACTACTCTAACAATCATGCATTAGGTCATTATATCGAGCTTGTGCCACTCCCTTGGGAAGCATAGAGGCGCCGCCAATGGGTACATTGCTCTTTATTAATCCCCTTGTCCTTGCGGCAAGAAGGACGCGTATACTCCCACTCAGGTCATGATCACAAGGTCGTTTTCTTCGCTCCGATGTCTCCTTAATCTGCTATTGATTTCGATTCCTAGAGAGTATGTCTCTTCTAGACTACCCGAACACCGTAGTTGTCGGTACCAATAAGATGACCAAAGTCATCTCTTCGTCATCACCTAGTTCCCAGATTTTATTACCTCTTGGAACTTGGGTGGCAGAAACCTCTCTGGGACGGTTAACTGTTGCCACCCTGCTAGGCCTTAGTGTCTTGAATGGGCGGTCATCTGACCTTGTTCTAGACACCTAAATTTGTCCCCAGCAGGTTTTGTAGTTGTGGTTTTTCTTACCACAATGAGTACAATTGCCATCCCACTTTCTTTCATCGATAGTTAACTGGGGGATTCCTTCATGGGCAGCTTTGAAGTTTGTGTGTGTTAACTTTGTAGTTCCAGTAGATTTCTTTACCGATTTATTGGGTTCCGGTCCCCGTTTCCTTTTCTTGGAGGGACTACCTCGCTTGATGAAGGGTTTCTCCCTTTTTTCCTTTCGTTGAATTTTGTCCGCAGGTTTCTTGTCTGAAGATGTTCTTATGGGTTTTGATTTGTCCCAGTCCAGGTGGTCCTGTTCCTGTTGTTCCTCCTCAATCCTTCCTGCATCCCGGACTGCTTTTTCCCATTCAGCATCGGTATCATACTTGTTCAAGGAGAGTCGCCACCTAATCTTGGAGGGCAACTTCCTATCACATGCCATTCGCCAGGCTGGTCCCGTTAATCGGGCGTGGAGATTCAGATTATGCATTTTCTCCATGACGGTCTGAATATCATTTTTGTACTCCACAGATTCCATATCCCATATAGCCTTTCATCCTTCTTCGAGAGGTGTGTACCGACTAGTAAATTCGTGCTTAAAGCAAGTCCAGGAAGATAGTTCTGGGTCTTGTTCTTCTCCTCGGAGACCATCCATTGCACATCGATACCATACAGCTATTGGACTAACCTGATCCCCTTTTGTCCTTCCTGAGGTGTAAATGATGCGTTCTCCATCATCATCCCAGATTCTTGGATTTCGCTCGTAGTAGTCTCCACATTGGGTTAACCAATGGTAAACGCATTGACTGGTCATTGCTTCAAAAAATGGGGGTGGGTCTGCCGGTAGTTTAACCATTTAAGCCAATGCTTCTGCAAGTACATCAGCTGTTCCATGCTGTTCAGGGTTCAGTCCCTGTTTGAATCTGGATGGTCATCCTCCACATTTTCCTCCGTTTCCATCGTCATCTCCATTATCACTCCTATCGTCAGGGTTGCCGCCCGGTATTAAAAAGGTTGGAGGTTCTCCTTCTTTCTGTTTCCCTTTATCTCAAGGAGGGATTTCCTCAGGTTCCCCCCGTTCTGCGGTCTCTTCCCATTCTTCTGGGACTGATTCTAATATAGTGTGCCAACCACCTGGTTGTCCACTATCTAATGCCTTAAGCTTGTTAAGAACTAGTGATAAGGTATCGGATAGGTGGGCTTGATCCTTCTGGATTGTACGGGTAAAGTCACTATCCGTTCTGAGTCTCTTTCTTGCCTTGCGGCCAAATTGGATATCAGGGTTCGCACTGCGGTATTTTGTTGGGTCTGTTGTGCTCTGAACTCTTGGAAAGCGTGTTCTAGGGTGAGGTCTCATTCTAGAGCTTCTCACTGCAGTTGGGTGATTACGCCTTCGTGATGCTCTTGTCGTGCATCTTGTGCTGCCAATTTGGTGGCAATCTCCCTATTGATCCTTTCTTGGATTTCTCAGACATTCACTTCTACCATTGTACACTGACATAACATAACAGCAATGTCATTGTCATGTATAGCTTGTCCTTCCAACAATCGTTGTGGATGGCTATCAGTCCTTGTGCATTGGCTTGAGAATCTGCTGATAGGGTGTCAAAATCAATATTGGCAGTATTAATACTAGTTGATATGTCTTGTCGGATTTGACCTATGACAATTCCTACCCTAGCAGCAAGTCTTATGAGATCTGCTGCATGGGTATTTGGACATGGTGTGGTAGATCGTGAAGCAGGAGAAGGGGCTCTTGAGGACGGAGGGACACTGTGAGCCCTGCCCTCTTGTCCTCCAATAGGTTTCTGGAGAGCGAGAGGGAGAGAGGAAGAATGACTGAAACTTGTTGAGTAATCATCTCCCGAGGTATCCATTGGTTCTCCTGGAAGGATCTGTTTAAAAGGTTGAGCCATCTCTCTTGCTCGTTTGTGAGCTTCTTTTTCTCGTAAGTGGGCTTTGAAGCCCACGTTCTGGGAGGTTTCCGTTTAAGTAGAATATGCGGCAGGACACTTGGTATCCTAGCCGCGTCATGTAGTAGGAGGAGATTGGTTTTAATGGGAGTTCGGATGAGTTCTGAGTCTCCACGCTAGAGGTATAGTAGCAGAGAACCTGCTGCTAAGAGAGCTTTCCTCACTGGTATCCTAGTCAAGGAAGAGTTTACAACTAAAATGTGGTCCGTACCAGGTTTCGTATATTGTTTGAAATTGTTCCTCCTTAGGAACTAAGTTGGAGTCGGTATACCACGAAGGAGCTTCTTGTAACAGAAATGGTACTTCTGAATGCTCAAACTGACTAGAAAGCACTTGGCCAATAGATGGCAAGTGAACCTTAGTCGGTGGTTCGAAAATTGAATTGGTTCGGGATAGTTCTTCAAGGATATCTAGGCCGACCGTAGTATCAATAACTTTAGTGAAAGTGTGATTCGAACCCATTCAATTGGTGACTGATTACAAAGCCTTGGTAACAAGGAGATCTAACAATATACTGTTAGGCGGAGACAATTTGATTGACTTCAATGTTGTCTAGGCCAATCGAGATTGGTTTCTGTAGACGGAGCTTGTCTAGGAAGGCTCGGACTTTGCTCGTTTAGTTTATGACTACTAGGAGCGAAGTAAAATAGGTAAAGTAGGGTAGAATCGTGAAAACAATATTATATTGTTAAGGTCTCTTGTCCATTGCTTGATGATGTCTAAAGCTTGGGAGGCACTTTGATATTTATATTCCACATCTGAGAGTTTGCGGACAACATCTATCCATCATACAACTATGTACTTCTTCAATCGTTATTCGCAATGTCGAGTTTTCTTCCCTGGTGCGAACACCTGTGGACCCTGAAAACCATCACACCCTCTTCGGTAGTTACAATAGTTCTTCTTAGGAAGCGTGCTGTTCCCAATAGTAATATCCCGATTAGCAGAGTCTTTAGACTTATAGCCTAGTTCTTAAGTTGACCTGAGTTGGCTCCAATTGTCTTCACCATTGATAAAATGATCAGTTTTATCCAAGGCTATATCTGTAAAGGTAGTCGTTATTACAACCATCATAGGTTGCCTAACTCCGATCCTTTTGTAACTCCATACCCAACTGATAGATTTTCTCTGTATGACTTCCTATTAACTCGCAGGAAGCTATTCCACCAGATTGGTAATTAATCCCTTTGTCAGCAACCCTTGGTTGCTTTCTGGGTAGTAGGTTTCAGTAACTATTGTAGTATTAGGAATCACCCCATGATTATGACGTGTTCCGAAACCTAGTTGCAACACTCCGTGAAGTTCGTTGGCTTCATTGGTAGTCTCCTTTGGGAGTTCTAGCCTCTTCTGGTTGATGTAAATGTATTGGTCTCTAGTAGAAATCCTGTACCATTTGATACTATCTCTTTGTGTGAAATTGTCCGATTACTGAGGCCTGTGCCAAAGATATCATGTATTTGGAGCCGAGTAACTCTCTGGGTAGTTGGCTGAATCAGTCTGCTCCACGTCCCAGACCTAGCCGAAGGTCGCTTCTCATATATCCTGCGAACAGGGTCCGGTCAGATGGACAGCGGCGACGTATACGGTGTTATTCCTACACCTTCAATTCTGTAGTAATATAGTCACAGGATGCAACTGAGATTAATATATATGACAACTCGCAGGCCCCGTAAGGGAGCCAGAGGGGGGTGTTGGAGACTGGAGATTCCGATTCCAAGTGGGGTTACCCTACTTACAGTGGTTCATAGGTATCGGATTCTGGTATTCCTAACAGTGACAACCTGGTGGCCCAGCCCTGGGGCTCGTCGTATACCAGTCTTGGCGGTACGAGTTTAAATAAAATTAGATTGAATTGTAAGTACTTTTCCTTCTTATTTGTAACGTGTTCGCATGGTGCTAATCACGTTATCGGTAGTAGATACGATAGTTAGCAGGTGGCCTGCTCTTCCAGAGAGGAGGTGAGAGCTGAGAACTAAAGGAGGCTTCGAGGGTGTACTGAGGAACAAAGAAGTAACCGTTCAACCAAGTATATTGAAATACTGTCTGTCGAAGTCTGCCTTTTCTATCGTAGAAATAGGCGGTTTTTAAATAGACAAATCTGTTCATGTCTAGCATGAACGAAATTAATCAAATGTATCAATCGATACACTTTGGTAAAACTCCTTAAGTATCCAAGCGATACTTAAAACAAAACATAAAACAAAATCAAGTATCAAACGATACTTAAAACAAACCAAGTATCCGTACCGGTTACATTCCCCAAAACAAAACAACTGTTTAAACAAACAAAACCTAATAATCATCAAAAGCGGAGTCTGAGAAACTAAGGGCTTCAGTTTCCGCTAAAAACTCTTCATCGTAAGTGTCACACTAGGGACCAGAGGAAACTCTAAGGAAACACTTAGACTCGAAGAAATCTAAGTCACAGTAGTCACGAATACCAGATTCGTGCTGTACATCAACCCAAGCACGATCGCAATCAGGGCAGTAGTCAATCCAGAGGATTTCGAAGTAGTCTTCAAGTTGGATAACATCGCAGTTCAACAACAGTCCAACAACCTGTTGTCGCTGCCTCACATTGAGCTCCAGATAGTTTGATATCGTTATGGTATTCGGATGGTGATTGGTGACTAGATAAAGTTGTCGAGGGCCTGCTCCATAGCTTGGTTCTCCTCATCGCTACTCTCGAATTCCGACTCAAAGTATGGTGCCCAAAATCCATCTCCAGTTTCGAGTTCTGCATGCCATCGCTCAGTTTCTGGCATCGTGGGTGTTCAGCACATAGTGATGCAGTTGATTGTTGGGGGAAGGGATCCATTTGGCATATTGTCTTTCCACCATTCATTCATCATATCCATAGCGTGCTCCAGTCCTTCCAGTGGTTCCCAACTGTTTTTGCTCGTTGGATATCCTTTCCATTTGACTAAGAATTCATCATTTCCATGCCAAAGGCGGTAGTCTCGGATTTCTTCAACTTCCCATTCATCTTTCTTCTCAATGATGATGGGTTCGGGTCGAGAGTGGGTTCTTCCAGGGAACTTAGAGTCGTCATTTGGGTGGAATCGTTTGACAGCAGAGGCGTGAAATACTGCAGTATTGCGGCGGTACATGCGTCCATCCATCTGGACAGTGTAGTTCTCTGTATTCTCGTCAAAGGATAAGACCTTGAAAGGTCCTCGCCATCGGGATTGCAGTTTCTTGCTGCGTCCAACATTGGTGATGAACATGTTTCCATGTACCATGAGCATATCACCTGGTGGAATAGGGACATGTTTGCGTCGTCGCTTCTGAGCAGTTGTGGTGCTTCGGAATCAGGCAGCCTTAACAGCTTGGAAAGCATCATTCCAAATCGCTTGATGGCGGTTTAAGTGGTCATCGGAGGCAGGGACTGAGGAGTTCTTGAATAGAGTTGTAGGTAGGAGAGGGTATTGGCGGCCAAAAACTCCCTTGTGTGGTGACATCCCCAAGATATCCGAAAATCCGGCATTGATATATGAAGCGAGTTCGACAAGGCCTGGTTCCCAGTTGGTTTGTCGTTCATTGATCATGTTTCTAATTCCGGTCTTAACTTCGCGGATTTTTTGTTCTGCTTGGCCATTAGTCTCATGGTGTCTTGGGGCAGCCATAATGTGGTTTATTCCGAGGGAGGTCAAGGTTTGCTTCCAGAATCTGGCGGTAAAGCGGGGATCAGCATCACTGACAATAGATAAGGGGTACCCGTGGGGGGTAAACAAGTATCGTTGTAGGTTATTCCAGGTGTCTTTGGAGGAGTCGGTAACCTTTATTGGTATTAACCAGGTGTATCCAGAGAATCGGTCCACAGCTACCAAGATGGTGTCATATCCAGCGGATTTCTTGAATGGTCCTGCAAAATCGATGGCATATGATTCGAATATTTCACATGGTAGTTGGAGGGTCTGTGCCTTTCCTTCAGGTAGTTGTGTTCACTCTTTGTTTGCCTGACAGAGTTTTTCTCCTCTTCACATTGTTTGACGAAATCGCAGAAATCCTTGGGCATCTCAGGCCAGTAAACATATTCTGACGCATATTGAAGGTTGCGGTCCGCACTGTGGTGTCCTTTGTTGTGAATCTCGGATATGACATATTCTCTAATAGTTATTCCATTGAACATATGGCCCTTTAGTATGTATAGGCAATGTTCACCATAACGGGTGCTGGTATAAACCATTCCGTTTGATATGTTGTAGGGGGCAAGATCTCCATGCCTGGAGCTATCCATGGCTTTGAAGTAAATCGGGTCATGGCGATATCCTCTTATCATTTGGCTTCGGAAAGTGGAGGTTAATTCTTCTGTGGTCGATCTAACATCTCGTTCATCCTCGATTAGAGATCCTCTTGTTGGTTCGATAGGAGCTTCTTCTTCCTTAAAGGTTTCATAGACTTGGCACCGATGCTCGGGAATAGTAGGGTGTATGACCAAAACAATGGTTTCATTGTTATATACTCGTAACGGTCCACCATATAGTGGTCGTGAATCGATTATGGGAGGAGAGGATGGCGGGGCTGACTGTGGGGGGTGTAAATAGGATATTGCATCCACGTAGGCTACTGCTTGTTCGAGTTCTTCAAGACCTTGGTATCGTGTTGGAACAGGATTAAGGATATGAGGAGGTTGGGTCGATCCACCGTCATCGATGATCTCTTCTGCCCCTTCTACAGTGTCGAAGCTGGTGTCTTTGGAATCGTCAGCAGGCATATAGTACGGTCGCAGGTATCATTTGCCGAACTCGATCACAGTCTGGTGAAAAGGGCAGGTGTCACGATAACAGTGCGACCAGTGGAGTCTGCTTTGTTCAAGTTCGTGAGGAGGTGTGCTGCGGAGCATGCAATTGTCTTTCCATTCTTCATCAATGTCTTTTCCTCGTTCAGTTCCGGCAGCACTGTACATGGTGTAAGAGAAAGGATTGGAGAGAGCGGCAGAGCTGGCGATAGCCATCGAAGGTTCTTGTTCATAGGAGGTGACGTCAGGGCTGTCCTCGCTTTGCCTTGTGTGGTCGTGAACGAGAGCGGGGTCTGCGATGTCTTGATTCTCATATAGGTGGGAGAGAGCATCAGCAAAATAGTTCATTCTTCCAGGGGTGTAGATAATTTTTGCATCGTATTTGCTGATTTCGCCTATCCATCTTGTTCTCCTTCTTCCAGGTATCCTTTCTGTTTTAAGATTAGTGAGAGGTTGGTGGTGGGTGACAATAGTGAAGGTATTGCCCAAGAGGATGTGGTTGAAAGCGGCGAGAGCATCAATCACAGCAAGGGCTTCCTTGTCTGTTGTTCCATAGTTCATCTGTGAGTTATTGAACTTCCTGCTGTGTAATGCCGCCGGCCTTGCCGTTTCATGGGAGGTCCCTTGCCCAACCCATGCTCCAACTCCAACATCCAATGCATCAGTAATCAACCATATCGGTTCTGGTTTACTATATTCAATCGGTTGGATAATGTTGGTGTTTTTAATCAATTCCTTGATGTTGGTAAAGGCTTGGTCATGAGTGTGGGTCCAGACAAATTCTGCATTGCCGGTATGGTCTGTGAGCGGCGCTGTCACAGTGGCATAGTGTGGGAGGAACTGGGAAATATAGTTGACTAGTCCTAGGAATCGCATGAGTTCCTTTTGATTCTGGGGTGGTGACCATTCCGTTAAACAAACTATTTTTCCAGGGGCTGCGTGTATTCCTTCATCATCTATGACATGTCCTAGGATATCGAGTTTATCGGCAAACTGAATTGATTTGTTTCTGCTAGCGTAGAATTTAGCATCCCTTAGTTTGGTACAAACCAAACTGTTAGGAATACCGAGATCCGATACCTAGGAACCACCCTAGGTAGGGTAACCTCTCCCGAAATCGAAATCTCAGGTCTCCAACACCCCCCTCCGGCCCCCTTATGGGGCCCGCGCGTCATCGTACATATCAATCTAAGTTGCGTCCTGTGAGTATTATACTACAGAATCGGAGGTGTTAAAATAACACCGTATACGTCGCCGCCGTCCGTCCGACCAGATCCTGTTCGCAGGATATATAGGAGGGGACCTTCGGCGAGGTCTGGGAAGTATAACGGAGTGAATCCGTCAACTACCCAGAACGTTACTAGGCTTCAAGAACGTGATATCTTCGGCATAGGCCGTAAGTAACGGGACATTTTCGCGCAAAGAGATCATGATGAATAGTAAAGGATCTTAATGAAAGACCAATACATTCACATCTACCCTACGATAACCAGAAGAGTCTGGAACTCTTGAGAATACTACCATCGAACCCAATGAAGTTCGAGGAGTGTTACAACTAGGTTCCGGTACATACTGCAACCGCAGGGGTGACTCCCAAACTGGTAACAGTAACCAGAATCCTATTACCCACGGCAACCAAGGGTTACCGACCGAGGGATTATCTACCAATCCTATGGAAAGGCTTCCTGCAGGCAAGTAGGAAGTCCTCCGGAAAAAGATCTATTGGTTGGGTATGGAGTTATGAAGAGTTGAAGTTAGATGACCTAGAAAGTCGGTAATAACAACTATCTTCGCAGATGCAACCCGCCGACGAAACTGATCATTTCATCAACAAGGGAGACGATTGGAGCCAACACAGTTCGACTTGAGAATTGGGCCATTTGTCTAAAAAGACTCTCACCATCGGATAATTACTATTGGAAACAGCATGACTTCCAAATAGTCATATTATAATTATTAAAAAGGGTGTGATGATTTTCAGGGTCTCCCGGTGTTCGCACCTTGGAAGAAAACCCAATGTTGCGAGTTACATTGGAAAAAGGTACATGGTTGTATGATAGTTAGATCTAGTCCGCGAACACTCAGACTCGGAATATAAATATCGAAGTGCCTCCCAAGCTTTAAACATCATCAAGCAACGGAGAAGAGACCTTAACAATATAATATTGTTCTTACGATTTTACTTTACTTTACCCTACTTTACTTCACTCTTAGTAGTTATAAACGAAACGAGTGAAGTCCGAGCCATCCTAGACAATCTCCGTCTATAAAAACGAATCTCAATCGGCTTAGATAACTCTGAAGTCTATCAGGTTGTCTCCGCCTAACACAAACCTATATGGTAGGAGTGTTCTGTTGCGGTGTTCGAGAAGATGAGAATATCATCAGTGTAGACCCAAACAAAATGGTGGAGGTATTCGCTCAGGAGGTTTTCCATAATTCGCATAAAGGTGGCGGGCGCATTCATATCTCCTTGTAACATAACTCGGCTAATGAAACTTCCGAAGGGTGTTTTGAAACTGTTGTACCGTTCGCTTTCTGGATCTAACCTTATTTGGAAGTAAGCATCGCTTAGGTCAATCTTACTTCCGAATCTAGCCTGTCCAACTGCATTTAGGATCTGGGTTTGGTTTGGGATAGCGGAGCTGTCCATAACTGTGTTATTGTTCCGTAGTTTGAGGTCCACCAAGGGGCGGATTCTTTTTCCATCTGCTTTGGGTTGAACAAACATAGGAGCGGCACCTGGTGCTTCTGCCCGGTAGATGACTCCTCGTCTTTGTTGTTGGTTGATCCAATCACAAAGTGGGCTTTTGTATGCGTCAGGAATAGAGTAGGGGGGTTGGTTTTTGAGATTAGAGGTGTCCCGGAGGCGGATGTGATGATTCACCTCTCTTATAGGTGGTAGTTCTTCGGGTATTTGATCAGGGAAAACATCAGAGTACTGATCCAACAGTCGTAGGGCAGTCGCTTCACGGACTGCGGTTCGGTATTCTCCGCTTGTTGGCTTGCATGAGACTGTGACCTTCTGCTCAGGGAAATCGATAGTTGATTCCCCACACCTGATTATAGCTTTGTGGCGGTTCAGGAATGGCATGCCTATTAGGGCATCGTATTTGGCTAAGTTTCCAACCAGCATTTCCTGGGGGGGTAGGACTGCAGAACCAAGTCAAATGGTCGCACTACAGGTTTTATGGCTTGTGGATCGTGATCCTTTTACTGTCATATTGACTGGTATGGGTTGGTTAAGGTCTCGAGTGAGAAGTCCATGGACAGAGACCAAGGCATTACTGATCATATCTCTTCCGATTGCGCCAGTGTCGAATAGGACTCGAGCCCTTTTGCCATTGATCAGGATAGTACCTTCTAGAGCAGTGTGTGCTTTGAATGTAGCCAGAGGTCGAACACTGTTGCATTCCACATCGATATATCTGATGTGGATCTCTTCATATTCACTGGATTGGGTGTTATCACTTTTAACATTGTTGGCTGACGCCTCTTGCTTAATTGCCTTTCCTTTTCCTTTCTTTGTAGGACAGTTCTTTGCCATGTGCCCTGTTTTTCCACATTCAAAACATTCTCCTTTTTGCCATCTCGATTCTTTGGAGGATTTTGTTTTCTTCTTGAAAATCAGTGGGGTATCGTCTTCAGAGTTGCTGAAGGCTTTGTGTCGTGGCTGACTGTTCCTACTAGAGGATGTCTGTGTTTT
>NW_003299103.1:541946-547539 GCF_000151645.1 Tuber melanosporum
TAGGTCCGTAGCCACATCGGTGATTCGCTTGACATGTGTTCTGTTAACTTGCTGGAGCTGGTTGAATTTGTTGAATAGGAGGTCGTTGGTTATAGAGGATTGGAGTCGTCCTTTCAGGTAATCGAGAACTGTAGATCCTCTTAATCTTACATTCCCGCCGAAATCCTTATAGCATTGATGGTACGCGTCGGTTGCCTTTCCTTCACAGAATGATCCATTGATAAGTCCGGTTGTAGGGTCTTCCACATCTTCTCCTTGTAAGAGTAGGAAGAGTGAGAGTTCTGTTACCCATCGTTCAAAGGCTTCAGGTTTGAGGTCTTTTCCTTCTCCTGTGAACTTTGCTGGGAGGTGGAGTTTAAACTTAGGGGGTTCAAATGCTGCGAGTACCTCCTCTTCTTCAGGCCTTGCCCGAGATTTCCCTCCTCCAGAAGGCCCTCCTCCTGTACTGGCCATATCTGATTCGCTACTGGATTCGGGGTCGTTTGGAGGTTCAAAGGAAGGCTTCTGTGCTGGAGCAGAAGGGAATTCTCCTGGAGGTTATGTATCTTCTGTGTTTGCAGGATCGCCCGGCTCTTTAGCAGAGTGCTGGGGTTGTTTCTTTCTTGTGAGGTCTTGCCGTTGGATTTGCTTCCCACTCCTGGTCGTCAAAGACTCTATCTTGGGTTTGAGATGAAGCCGAATGTGCTGAGATTCTGCCACTTCTCTCCGCTAGCGCTCTGAGGTGGATATCGATAGGTTGATCAGGTCTAAATCTGGGGACGGGTTCTTAACCACTTGCTGAGGTTCAAAAAATGTAACGTGTTTGCAAGGTGCTAATCACGTTATCGGTAGTAGATACGATAGTTAGCAGGTGGCCTGCTCTTCCAGAGAGGAGGTGAGAGCTGAGAGCTAAAGGAGGCTTCGAGGGTGTACTGAGGAATAAAGAAGTAACCGTTCAACTAAGTTTATTGAAATACTGTCTGTCGAAGTCTGCCTTTTCTATCGTAGAAATAGGCGGTTTTTAAATACACAAATCTGTTCCTGTCTAGCATGAACGAAATTAATCAAAGGTATCAATCCATACACTTTGGTAAAACTCCTTAAGTATCAAAGCGATACTTAAAACAAAACATAAAACAAAACCAAGTATCAAACGATACTTAAAACAAACCAAGTATCAAAGCGATACTTAAAACAAAACATAAAACTAAACCAAGTATCCAAGCGATACTTAAAACAAAACATAAAACAAAACCAAGTATCAAACGATACTTAAAACAAACCAAGTATCAAAGCGATACTTAAAACAAAACATAAAACAAAACCAAGTATCAAACGATACTTAAAACAAATCAAGTGTCCGTACCAGTTACATTATTACTTTAATGAAAATAAAACACCTTTACGATCTTTATCTCTATTGCAATATTTATCGTTATGTAGGAGAAAGCTCTTTACGGAGAAGATTTAGAGAAAGCTTACGATAGGTGTTCGTGATAGAAGACAGAGGTCTTGTACTATTGGTAAGGTAGGCAGAGGCCTAGTGCTATCATAAGATAAAGAAAGAAGAAGAAAAAGAAGAGAAGTATTGTTCCCCATTGCCAAGAACTAACTACCAAAAGAGGGATCATTACATTACAAAGCGTTACCTAGTGCGATGTCAAACGATACAAGGTGGCATCCTTCAACCCAGAAAGTGAAGGAGATATTGATATCGACGATAAAAACCTTGATCTAGAGGGATTTAGCGACACTCTAGATCAGGTATCAGCAGAGCTCTCAAGAGCAGCAAGCCCAGTAACTCCAGAGAAAGGAGGACCAGTTGATAGCTCTCCTGCAGAAACCCCACAACTTGAGAGAATGTCAGGATCAGTAGTACCTGTGCCATCAGCCTTGACCACTCTGGCACTCGGCACTAGCATACTTGGAATTACTGAAAATCAGTTTCAGGGATTTCTAGCAGCAACATGAAACACAGGACAAGAAAATATCCAGCAACCGAGAGCAAAAGAATCTGACACGTACGAAGGAGCCGAAGATAAGCTATGAATATTCCTGGCACAATGTGAAGTGTATTTTGCCACCAAGGGATATGGAGAACACCACAATGAGATCAAGATTCCCTATGTGGAATCTTTACTCAGAGGACTCGCGGGACAATGGATCATGCCCTTCCAAGATGGAAGGAAACAGAGAGAAGAGGTCACATACGAGGAATTCAAGGCGACACTCTTTGAACAATTTGGAGAACCCAACGCTAAGGAGACAGCAAGACGAAAGGTGGAGAAACTCCAACAAGGAAAATAGACCTCTTCGGCATATTGGAACGAATGCCCACTATTCGAATATGAGGCAGAGTTTGATGATGCTACCCTCTACATCATTCTCCTAAGAAACCGTAGCGAGAGACACTGTGAGGTATGGGGAATCTCCAACTCACGTTACACAACAGCAGAACAATTTGCAAGATGGGCGATCGATAAGGAAAGCAAACTAAACATGGTTCGAAACAACTCTGAGAATATCATAGCACATAGGGTGGCCCAATCATCCAGAAACGTGGATGGAACCTTCAAACTACAAGCAGCTGAAGGTGAAAGCAGAGCATTACTACTGGGAGAACCAATGAAGTTGGACAAATCAAGTGCAAGATCTGCTCTGAACCTGTGAAAGGAAGAATACGCTAGAAGAATAAATAAGAAACTCTGATTGAGGTGCCGAAAAGTAGGACCTCGGATATGAGAATGTAGAAGCCGACCAGACAGTAGCTACCAAGGAACCAGGGCTGCTGGAAACAACCACTTCTAGGCTCAAAAGAGGAGTAACATTCGTGAAATGATCCCAGAAGATTCACTGGCAGAAAACGATGAGGGTCTCTAGTAAACGTGTCACGAACGTGGCTTAGCGGGGAAAGGGTTTTTCACGTGACACATGGTAATGAGTCACAGGTATGTTATGGTTTCACGCATATGACCTATTCGGGTTATATGATTAGTTATGTGTGGGATTTGTGATGCTTTCGCACATGGCTTAAGTATGATTCATGGGACATGCGCCTGACGAGTATGCCTTACGAGTGTGCCTTACAGGCAAGCCTTGCGCATATGATTTATGTTTTGCACATGACCTCATTATGATGTCATGGGTTTCATGCATATGACTCAGTTGAGTCATATGACTTGTTTATTGCGTTATGATTGGTTTATGAGTTTAGCACATAACCTCGATAGGAGGTCATGGGTTTTGAGCATGTGATCACTTTGGTCACATGACTAGTTTGTTGTGATTTAGTTTCGCACATGTGACCACTTTAGGTCACATGACTAAAGGCGGGAAGAACACTATATAAGGAGGCCGATGCGGCCGAGGAAGATAGGTTCTTCACGCTTTGTTCTAAGTACATTTCCTACTTATTACTTTAATGAATACCAAACATCTTTACGATTTTTATCTTTACTGCAACAATATCATTACGACAAGAAGCACTCATCATGAAGACGAGTTAGAGAAAGCTTACGATAGGCGTTTCCAATAAAAGACAAAGGTCTTGTATTATCGGTAACGTAGGCAGAGGCCTAGAGCTATCGTAAATACAAAGAGGAGAAGAAAGATAGGAAGAGAAGTATCGTTCCCCGTCGCCAAGCACTAACTATCTAAAGAGGGATCGTTACAAAACGGTTGTCTGGGAGACTGATCATGTGGATCTGGAACACCGATCAAGTTAGTGAATAACTATATGGCACTGGACACACAAAAGCGAAAAGAAGACGGAAATCATGTGATGATCAAAACAAGAATACAGAATGAAAAGTATGAAGAAACAACAATATATACAATGCTCGACTCAGGGGCTACCGAAGATTTCATCGACAAGGAAATCTGCGACAAATACGGCCTCCATGCCAAGAAAGCGAAGAAAGCAAGAAAAGTCTACCTAGCTGATAGAAAGCCAAGTACAATGGGTCCTATAACCCATAGGACGAAAGTACCTGTGAATATTGATAGCCATAGGAAAACGGCAACCTTTCAGGTAGCAGATCTAAAAAACCAGGAGATGGTCCAGGGAATACTATGTTTACGAAAACATAACCCGACGATCGATTGGAACGAGAACAAAATAACATTTACAAGCGAACTATGTGCGACACAATATCTCAACAGTTTACCTGTGGTCTACTCGATACCGATATGGGAAGTGGAAGAAGAAACATTGCATACAAAGTTCGCCGAGATGAGACAAGATAAGAGAGTCCGGATACAAAAGCTGGACCAAGTAGCAAAAGTGCCTACCAAGGGTTCCAAAGGGGCAGCAAGACACAACCTGTATGCCAAAAAAGAAACCAAGATACCTGCCAATGGGCAGGCAATGATAGCGACAGGAATAATCATCGGACTACCAGAAGGCACCTATGGACAGATAGTACCCCGCAGTGGTCAAGCAGTCAAGTATCAACTTATGATTATGGCAGAGGTCATCAAGGTGGACTATACAGGTGAAATCAAAGTGGGTTTGGCCAACCTGGCTCAAGAGGACTACGAAGTCCAGAAAGGCAATCGAATCGCAAAGTTGATCATTGAAAAAATCAACAAGGAGGGTCAGTACGAAGTAGATCAACTGGAAGAAAGGACACGAGAAGACAAGAGATTTGGAAGCACAGACCAGAATTAGCCTGATACAAGGAAAAGAATTGAGATTAAAGAGATCACAGCACAAGCCTTGGGACGGTACTATCGAAGAACAGAGACAACAGAAATTCTCAAATGGACATATGAAGACAAGAAAGCGGTTCTAGCAAAAATCAATATCAGCACAGAACTAGCAATCCAAGACCAGAAATACCAAAGCAAAAAAGAATGGAGAGAATTGATTCCAAAGATATATCATCAATTCACAAATCTATTCCAAGAAGAAGAAGCTAAGGGGCTACCACCCCGAAGACCAGGAATCGACCATGCAATTCAGCTGGACAAAAAGGAGAAAACAGGAAAAACAAAAGAGATTGCCTACAAGAAGTTATACCTACTAGGAGAAGCGGAGCTCGAAGAACTTAGAACATACATCGTGCAAAACCTAAAGTGAGGATGGATCACAGACTCCTTTGCATCAGGAGGATCTCCAATACTATTCGTCAAAAAGAAAGATAGAAATATGAGACTCTGAGTAGACTACAGAGCACTCAATTCGGTTACCAAGAAAGATGGATATCCCCTACCCTTAATCTGAGAGGCACTGGATAGACTACGGTCAGCAAAATACTTCATCAAACTCGTCATCAAGGACGCATACTACAATATACACATCAAAGAAGAAGACGAATGGAAAACTATATTCGCCTTGAGATACGGGATGTTTGAATACTTGGTTATGCCTTTCGGGTTAACCAATGCACCAGGTTCATTCCAAAGATGAATCAACAAGGTAGTCAATGGGTATCTCGACATATGTTGCATCGTATACTTAGATGATGTACTCATCAATTTGGAAAACATGCAACAACATCAAAAGGATGTCAGCAACATTATGGACACAATACAAGGATCAGGAATGAAGATCAAACCAACGAAATGCGAATTCCATAAAGAAGAAACCAAATACCTCGGATTTATCATCAAT
>NW_003299103.1:547689-557733 GCF_000151645.1 Tuber melanosporum
GGGATTCTGCAACTTTTATCGGAGATTTATATAAGAGTTTATCAGGCTTGCAAAACCACTCTATAACCTAACCAAGAAAGACAAGAAATGGGAATGTGGGGAAACAGAACAAAAAGCATAAGATGCCATTCAGACACATCTATCATCAGCACCAATACTGGTACACTTCGACCTAAACCGAATGACAATGATTGAAATAGATGCATCGAAATATTTGTGTTCAGGCATACTATGGCAACAATGCGAAGATGGAAAATGGAGGCGAGTCTCTAATTGATTCAAGACAATGACCCCTGCAGAATGCAACTATGACGTTGCAAACAAAAAACTATTAGCAATAGTTCAAGCATTAAAGGAAGGGAGGAGATACATTCTGAACAACGACCATCCAGTCCAAGATCTAACCAACCACAAGAATTTAGTCCCGTTCATGACCATGAATGAATTGAACGACTGCCAGATAAGGTGGATAGAATACCTCAGCAAATACAACTTCAAAATTGAATACCAACCAGGCAAAGAGAGTGGAAAGCCAGACCCTCTCACAAGAATTGCAAGTGATAAACCACAAACAAAAGAAGTCGAAAGGCTCAAACAAAAAAACCCAACACTATTACCAAAGACCTACTTCGAGGCAATAGAGGTTATCAAATTCAGATCAACAGAAGAAAAAGAAATCGAGAAGGCAAACCAAAGAGACAAAACAATTCAGGTAATAAGAGAAGCATTAATAGAAGGAAAAAAGGAGATGAAAGAAATCGCTCTGGGTTTATGCCAATGGGAGGATGGAAATATGTGGTATGAAGGAAAATAATGGATTCCGGAAGAAGAAAAGATAAGAACAGACATTATACAACAATACCAGGCTATCTGAATAGCAGGACATAGAGGAACAGCCAAAACCACTCAATTAATCATGTGTTCATTCTATTAGCCAGGACTACTCAAAGATGTCAAAGGATATGTGAAGAATTACGACATATGCCAAAGGACGAAAACGGCTAAACACATACTATACAGATTACTGAAATCGAACGAAGTTCCTGAATGATCATGGGAAATAATTATGATGGATATCATCAATAACCTACCGTTATCGGAGAAATGCGATAGAATCCTAGTCGTAGTGGATCGTCTGACTAAAATGAGTCATTTTATTCTGGTCAGAAAAGATATGGACAAAGGAGATTTTACGCAAACATTCTTCCAAGAAGTCTTCCGACTTGATGGCCTCCCAAAGGATATCATTATCAACTGAGGAACATTGTTCACATCAGGACGGTAGAAAAAAGTAACCAGAGAACTGAGGATACAAAACATGCTGAGCACAGCATTTCACCCACAAATGGATGGACAAACGGAATGGGTAAATGCAATACTTGAACAATATTTACGGGCCTACATCAATTACCAACGTGATGATTGGTACAAACTGCTATCAATGGTGGAATTCGCATACAACAATGGAAAACAAGAAACAATTAGCATGATACCCTTCTTCAAGAATTACGGACAACATCCGCAAAGCCAGGCCATATATCATATGATTAACGATATAATATCAGATAAAACAGACATGAGAAAACTACACGAGACATTATAATATGAAACTAGTCAAGCATAACAATGGCAAAATGAACAATACAATAGACACTGAAGACCAGATCCAAACATCTGAGCGGGAGATATGATATGGCTAATACCATGTAATACTCATACGATGCGAGCATTAAAGCAATTGGACTACAAGAAAATCGGGCTATTCAAGATACAGGAGTGAGTGGGTAACTGAGCTTATAAACTCGACTTTCCCCCCCTCAATGGGAATACACAATACTTTCCACATCTCACTCCTCGAATTACACAACAACAATAAGTTTTTCTCACAAATGATTATTCCTCCTTCCCCGATTGAACTCAATGGAGAACCAGAATGTGAACTCAACAAGATAGTGGATTCTCCCTTCTTCTACAGAAATCTACAATACCCAGCCAAGTGGACCGGTTATTTACCTGAACACGATAAAACTTGGTCCTCCGCACACAACTTTGAAAATGCACACAATGCCCTCTCAACCTTCTACCAGCAATACTCAGGCAAGCTCGGCCCTGGTAACAATCACATTCAACCAAGACAAAGGCAAGGAAAAGCCTTACACGCCACTATAACAATACGAGGGCTGTTGCGATAGCCTCCACCAAACCACACCAACCAGCCCTGAATACTCATTCATGTGGTCGACTAACAAAGAACTCAAGAAAAGGTAAAAACAAGCACAGCATAACGCCACGTCATGGATGGTATACTACGATGATAGATGTCCCACACACTATGGAGACAAGGAAGGATCAGGGTAGTTCCTGAGAGAATACAAAAAGTATGGTCCACACCTGGACCATGCCCTAAGGCAATGAAAACAGTACTTCAACAACACGTGCAAGATGCACAGGATGAAGAAAGTTACTGTGGGATACTACCTGCAGAAGGATGGAACAAAGAAAGAGTTGAACGGAAAGGATGCCACTCTATAGCAGAGGGTTAGGGCCTCGAGGGTGAGGCTCAGTGAGGGGGGAGACCAAAATCCACCCACGGAAACGGAACCGGATATCAGAAGTCTACATAGGCAAATCTGAGGACTCTAAGAACAACTGGGCCAAGCCGAGGCCACAATTTCAGCAAACGATAAAACGATTATGGAGCTGAGGCAGCTGAACGATGCCCAGCAGCGCATGATCGAGATGGCAAACCTCACCTTTCAAATAGTGAGGGTAAGATAGCGGGAAACAGAAGACTAGCTCAATAGGTTCTGGAGGTCCATGTGTTTGGAAGGACGGGAACTATGGCAACTTGGGGACAAAGCCTAATGAGACTCAGGCTTAGGGGGAGAGGAGCTAATGTCATGAACGTGGCTTGGTATGGAAAGGGTTTTCACATGACTTATGATTATCAGTCATAGGTATGTTATTGTTTCACACATATGACTCATTTGGGTCATATGACTTATTATGTTAGGATTTGTTATGTTTCACACATGACTCGATTATGAGTCATAAGATATGCACCTAGAGAGTATACCTTGTGAGTGTACCTTGTGGGTATGCCTTGCGCATATGATTTATGTATTTTACATGACCTCTCTATGAGGTTATGAGTTTCATGCATATGACTCACTTGAGTCATATAATTTGTTTATTGCGTTATGATTGGTTTATAAGTTTTTGCACATAACTTTACTATGAGGTCATGGGTTTTGAGTGTGTGACCACTTTGGTCATATGATTAGTTTGTTATAATTTGGTTTCGCACATGTGACCACTTTGGGTCACGTGTCTACAGGCAGGAAGAACACTATATAAGGAGGCCTATGCAGCTGAGGAGGATAGGTTCTTCATGTTTGGTTCTAATTACTTTTCTATGTCCTTGCCGTCGCTTTGCCCAGAGCGATTCTTTTGCACCCACAATAAGCCTTGATGTCTTGTATTGTGGGGGAGATTTCCGAGTTCACTCAGTAGTTCCTGGGGTCTTTAGTGTTGAGGTCTGTTGGCATTGCATTGTGGATTACTTGTTTGCTTGTCGTTTCATCACCTGCTAGTTTCTCACGATGCTGTAACTTCGAGCTATTCAACATGGTTGCTTACAAGCCCCTTTCGGTAACAGGTCTTCGGCTTCCTGTTTATTGTCTACTTGCAGGTTTCGCGTTCCATTGGAGGGAATGGAACATTGTGTTTGGTGGGATCACCTGTGTTGTTCTTTGGGTCAGCTCATGTTTGTGTTGGGTTTTAATGGAGTCCTTAGTTCTCACGATACAAAACGCCGTTAGGTTAGACTGATGACCTTCCCAAGCTTCAACTCATCCTACCGGCCGCATCATCCTCAGGTGGGGGGGTGGTGCCCACCCAGCCCCTCCCCATTATGTTTCTGTTTCTACAGTCGGAATCTTACAATGTTGTTTATCGCTGTTCCCTTGGAGTTTCTGTCCTTGCGGCATTTACGGTGATTCAGTCAGGTGTCTCCTCCTCGCCTCAGCGGGAATGGCTTTGACCCTGAAAAATCTTACCCCGTGGTGTAGTTTTTCATTACTGCCCGGGGTGGTGTGGGACGATTGGCTGCCAGACACTTGCATTGTCTTTGTATTTGGGTGATTCGATTATAGACTGTGGTTGGCAGCTTCGCCCATTGCAAGTGGGGCCTACCTTCTATTTGGCTACTCCTGTTCGCTTGCCCTCCCCCTTCGTGTCGTGTCAGTTGGGGGTACCTCTTGCCCGCTGTTCGGTTTGTGCTAGTTGCCGAACCTGTGGGGCTAGCTTTGGCTGACTCTGCCTACTCTTTTGCAGCTTGGTTGAACTTCAGTTTGGCTGGGCTGGATGGTGTGGCTCGTGCCATTACCATTGGGTATTGGTGCTGCCTCACTTGTGGCTCCCAGCTGTAGCTGGTGGGCCCCCTTGGCTACGAAAGACCGGGAGTTATGGCTCTGTTGGTATGGTCAAGACCAGTGGCTGCCTGATGGGGCTAGGTATGAGCTGCCCGGTAGCTTTCGGATGGTTGATCTGTCTGAGGAGCTGGAGGGGCTGGATGGGCTATATGGCGTCTGGTGTATGGGGCTTGGGGGGGGCTGATTTGGGGGGGAGAGGCACCTGCAAGCACTGGTCAGGCCTGAGTCAGGTTGAGCAAGGTCTAATTAAGTGTTTCCTGCCTGGCTTGGGCTGTTGGGTGAAGTTGCTATATGCTGTAAGCTTCCTGATGCACTGGCTAGCTAATGGCCACCGGTGCAGATAGTGGGTTGTGACCACCTATTTGGCCTTGTTTGGGTCTTGCGTGCTGGATTTTGTGGGGTTTGTTTGGTTTCTTTGATTTGGCTATAGGGTTGGCAGGAGGAGGTATGGTACCAAGGGTGGGAGATAGGCCCTACTGACCTTTTTCAGTCCATTACTACCTCTATGTATATCCTTTGTTTATAGTGTTTTGTTTAAAGAACAGGCAGCAGGTACAGGTCCTCCTCACGAGTATGCTCCTCGGAGGCAACTGGCAAAGTGGGTTCATAGGGTCGATGGCCTTGCATGCGGGTGCAAGAGGTTGACATGTTGGTTGCCTCCTCCCTGCCATTGTGTCGCCTGTAGGTTTAGTTTGTGTATTGTGTTTGGTTTTCTACTATGGTGTAGGTATCGTGTGACAGTATTTAGACCGGGTGGTAGTGATTTTATGATTGTTGGACCCGGACCCTGGTCATGTCGGTCTTTTGCTCGGCTTTGGCTACGCTTAGTACTGGTTGGCTTCATACCAGAGGGGCGACGGACTTAGACCGAGGCGGGCGCTAGGTTGTTTGATAGTCTTGTAATTAGTTCTCGTGTGGGCATGACTCGGGGATGGCAAGTGCGGGGCCGTAGACTTAGTTAGCTCAGGATTAGTGGTATACCAGTTAGCGGTATCCCTGAGCCGGCAGGACCTTGTCGTATTCCAGTGTTAGCAGTACGAGTTTAAATAGGATTAGATTGATTTCTAAGTACTTTTCCTACTTATTACTTTAACAAATATAAAATACCTTTAAGATCTTTATCTCTATTGCAATATTTATCATTACACAGAGGAAAGCTCTTCACGCAGAAGAGTTAGAGAAAGCTTACGACAGGTGTCCCCGATAGAAGACAGAGGTCTTGTACTATCAGTAATGTAGGCAGAGGCCTAGTACTATCATAAGACAAAGAAAGAAGAAGAAAGAGAAGAGAAGTATCATTCCCCATCACCAAGAACTAACCATCCGAAGAGGGATTTGTTACCATTAGTTTGTTGAAGGTGTTGTTGTGCCACTTAATCCAAAGTTGTTAGTGGGAGGTTGATGGTATCTTCAATCTTTCGGTAGAACCAAACTGCAAGGTGTTAAAGTATTAGGCGGAGGCAATCGGATAGACTTCAGAATTGTCTAGGCCAATCAAAATTTATTTCTGTAGACAGAGATTGTCTAAGAAGGCTCAGGTTCAATCTTTTCATTTATGACTACTAAGAGCGAAGTAAATTTGGTAAAGTAAGATTGAATCGTAAAAACAATATTATATTGTTAAGGTCTCTTCTCCATTGCTTAATGATGTCTAAAGCTTGGTAGGTACTTTGATATTTATATTCTGCATCTGAGTGTTTGCAGACTACATCTATTTATCATACAACTATGTACCTTTTTGATTATAACTCGCAACATTAGGTATTCTTGAAAGGTACAAACACTTGAAAACCCTGAAAATCACCAAACCCTCTTTGCTAATTTTAATATAACTAACTCAGAACCCTACTGGTCCCAATCATAGTTATCTAATCTTTAGAGTCTTTTGACTTGTAATCTAGTTCTCAAGTTGAACTGAGTTAGCTCTAATTGTCTTCGTTATTGATGAAATGATCAGTTTCATCCACGGGTTGTATCTGCAAAGGTAGTCGTAATCACAACCCTTTTTTGGTCATTTGACTTCAAACCTTCATAACTCCTTTCCCACCCGATAAATGTCTTCTGAAGGACTTCCTATTAGTTTGCAGAAAGCTATTCTACCGGATTGACAATTATTCCCGCAGTTGACAACCCTTGGTTGCTTCGGGTAACATGATTTCAATCACTGTTGTTGTATGAGAAGTTGCCTTCATAACTACAACGTGTTCTAAAACCTAGTTGGAACACTCCATGAAGTGTTATAACTTCTATGGTAGTATTTCTTGGAGTTCTAGACTCTTCTAGACATTGTAGGGTGTGTGTGAATGGATTGGTCTCTTGCTGAGAGCTTTTACCATTCAATACCATCTCCGTGTACAGAAACATGCCATTACTTATGGCCTATTTCAAAGGTATCACATCTTTGAAGCTTAGTAACATTCTGAGTAGTTGACAGATTCATTCTGTTCTACTTCTCAGACTTAGCCGAAGTCCCCTGTCATATACTCTGTGAACAGGATCTGGCTGGATGGATGGCGGTGATGTATATGGTGTTATTCTGATACTGTTAATTCCATGGTATTATAGTCACAGGATGCAACTGAGATTGAGATGTATGATAACATGCAGGCCCTAAAGGTGGTCCACAGGAGGGTGTTGGAAACTAGAGATTCCGATTCTGGGTGAGGTTACCCTACTTAGTGTGACTCCAGGGTATCAGATCTCAGTATTCCTAACATAAAGGGCATGAATTTGAGCTTTAACTTCAGTAGCAACTTGTGCTAATATATGTACTTGAAGCTGATTTGCTACTACTAATTTAAGTTTATTATTAAATGCAACTAAGTTGGGTGGGCTGGATATACTCTCAAACTTGGAGTTGGAGTTGTTATGAGAGGCTTCTAGTCCAGTATCACATATCATAGGAATTAGATCTATTGAAGTATCAAAGTGAGGAAGGGTCACTGTGACTAGAATCTGCTGGAGGTGTGGTTGAGGGAAATCCATACTTGTAATACTGTACATTTCCAGAAAACTCTTCCACCTACTTGGTACTTGCTATTTATCTTTCATTTAAGCCTGTCTCAGTAGAAAACCCACTCTCGGACAAAGTTGGTGTTAGCAGAAAAGTACATGGCAACCAGAGTAATCCGCAAAAAATATTTTGAAATAGCATTAGTTTTATAATAACACAAACTTTAAACTACTACTGTACACTCAAAAAAATTCAATAATTTATTTGAATGCTGTACAATTTAGTTTGACACTTCTACTACAATTCTATGAGCTTAAACCTTTTAAAACCAACTAAACTACATACATTTCCCTGTCTTTTTATTTTTAGACCCTGGTGGATGGCCTCTTCTCTTTGGAATATTAGTTGAACTCTCACCTTCTATACTTGAAACAGCTGCTTTATCATTGTACTTATCTCCTATGTCTTCTATGGCTCTAGTAGTTGGCCCTGAGTGGAATGCAGTTAAATTACCTGATTGCTTGATTCTTCCAACTTTGACTAACTGAGCTTGTTGAATAATATTATGTGAGGGCTTGGTATATAGCCATGTAGATTGAATATGCTCTGAAGCATAAGAGTTGTACTTGCTCCATATATCAAACCGCTTCTCAGGATTCAAACCAATTGGCTCTAGCTCTCTTGGTACCAGAGTACTCATGTGTTCCAATGTTATCACAGACTTAGTAAGATCAAATCGCTTCTACTCATCTAGTGGAAGATTCTTTGCCAGTACGGTACTTGAGAATTCCTTAAGAAAAAGGAAGTTATGAAAGCCTTGAATTCCTTTTAGTGGCTTGAAGAGTGAATTAAGTGATTCTTGCCAATCAAAGAATATCCCATGATCTGCTCCATCATAAAAGAGATTACCTGGTTTAATCATATCATTGGAGGTAGAACTTGCCACAGCTGCACTATAGTTCCATGGAGTCCAGATATTCTTTCTTGAAGCATTGTACTTAGCTGTTCCAAATCTACGATCCACTGAGTTTCTAGTATAACCTTTAACTTGAAAGCAGAGTTCTACACTGTCTGTCCACCCCTGTTGGACTAACCAGCAGAGATACGCTTTCATTGTCTTGTTCTTATTTTGGCCTCCACAATTATCTGCCCAAAAATATATATGGGGCTTCATCTTACCTCCAGATGTCAAGTAATAGTGGAAGAGAGATACTACCTGATTTGGGCCTTTTAGTTGCTGTGTCTCAGTATATAGTAGATGGTAATGCTGATTATATTTCTTATTCTCATCAACAATTCCAAATGAATACAACTTAACAGGTGAAAGGAAGTACCATCAAGCTGGCTATTGAGAGAGCTTTAGTATCTCAACTACGTGCTGGAAGTCAAATGAATAGCAAGCTGTATTCTTTGGATCGCATGTCGCTTGTAAGGTAGTAGCCTCATAAAAGTCTCTATACTCTCGATATTCGTTACGATGCTGATCAAGTTTCTTTTAAGTTTGTATTAGCTTCTCATCATGTGCAATCCTATCTTGTATTCTGTTAGTTCCCTCGGGAGAGTGGAGCTTTCCTTTTAGAATTGTGCAATAATTACCAATGTCTTTAGCAGGGGTTCGGATACGCATCTTCTTGAATCTTTTACTTCTCTTCCAATATCAGTCAAAGCTGACAAGCGATATAGACTGTCCTACTAAACTTGTTTTTTTCAGTTCGGCATGCGGAATACATAAAGAATAAAAGGAAGGAAATCAATATTTATTATCCAGCTCTCCTCTGGTAATTATAGTCCCATCTTATTTATATTGCTTATCGGACCTAGTAGCTACCGGCTCACCATAATTATTTTCAAGCTGCGAAAGGAGTGATTTAATACAATCCTTGTCTTCTTTAGTCAAGCCTCTATTCAAGGGCTGTGGGGTATGCTTATGGATTGAAAAGCATATTGACTTACCTAACTTCAAGTGGCCTAATAATTCACTTACTTGATACTTGCCTAAAGTCCAGTACCAGCAAAAAAAAAAACAGCATACTTGATCAACAAAGCAGATTATATACTTATTTCAGCGTATATGCATACTTAAATCTATTTCACTATCTTCCATCTCTAGAAAGGATCTCTTATTCTATTTCCTAGTTCTATGCGGCTTTGATAATGTCATAGTACTAGCCATAAGACAACTTGCTAGCAGCTTACGCTGCTTTGTTTCCATAACACAATTGGCATTCATCCAAGTAAACTATTCCATATAAGAGGCCTGTTTATGACATTCTCTCTTGCAGGAACAAGCCTCATCAATCTTAGAAAGGTGAACTCTATCCTTACCTAGTTGCTCTGAGTATGTCTGTTTAATATACTTCTCAATCCTCTTTTGATTGAATTTACTACTCTCATCTCTTAAATCTTTATATTTGTTGGTAATAGATAATACAACTAGGATTAAAGACTTTGTTTTCTGTATAAAATCACTTTTTATAATTGGATAGTATACATACCATGTATGCTTTCCATCTCTTAATACTCAGATTCATACTCAATCTCTGTCTCATTTTCCCATACATATTCTTCATTTGTGATTGAATTACAGCTGGAGGCTGACTCATTTAATGATATCAATAGCTCTAATATTGTTCCTTGAAGGGTTGTTGGATCTCTATC
>NW_003299103.1:557875-567171 GCF_000151645.1 Tuber melanosporum
AAGTTATCATTCACTCAGGTAATTCTGTTACAGAAAGCAAGTAGTATTATAGTAATTTGACATGAATTATCATATCTACAAAAGTTAAATTAACTTTGAGTAAATGTTTAATTGATCATTAAGTTAATACTCATAGTAAAATAATACCTTTTATTACATTTTCACTGTAGTTTAACTAATACTACATCCATCATAACATATCACTCATATTATATAAGCACAATTTATTGGTCGCATGTAACAGTAGCATTAGAAATACCATGATTGAAAATATATGCAACCAACATGAAACAGAAATAGTGCAGCAAGGAATCAACTTTTGGTAATAATTCTGTGACTACAGGAATCCCAGAGAGCAAAACTTATTTTACATGGCAAAAAGTAAAAATCTCAAAATTTCAGTTTTTCCTGCATAAAATGTGCTTCAGAGATCATTAGGTGACAAATAATATTTTCTGAGCTACTGAACATATACTCTAGATGTCTAGCCAGTTGGCTAAGCTTAAATAAATTATTTATGGTTGTGTCCCGAGAGTGGGTTTTCTACTGAGACAGGCTTAAATAAACTATCTAAAATACTCTACTGTGGACCATTCTACCTCGTGACTGCTCCTCCCAATTATAAATCCAAAAATCACTACCTATATGTACTAACAGGCGCTGGCAAAGACCAGAGTAGAGCTGGATTTCTGTGTCTTCCCATCCTGCTACCCAACTATCCTCTCCTGTACTTATACCTATCTGCCGCTAACACAATATGTCTCATATACTCAACAAAGAAAACATACGGTTTTTCCCAACATCCCTTTGCCCTTTTGTAATGCAAACCCAAATCCAGATATCCCCACGCCAATACCTAACCACAAAAGTAGTATTGGGCTATTTTTAACACCTAGTTTACTTTTGCCTACTTCAAGAACAGCGCATCTATCTTGCAAGATCCAACTCATCCTATTGCTGGTGTTGAGAATACCAAAATGGAGCATAATATGTCTAAAAACAAGGAGGCTGTTTCTTGAAGTGTTCATCAAAGGTGGTGCACTTTTCGCTAAACATGGCGGAAATAGCAGTACCATAACCAGGAGAGTCGCATCACTACTGATCAGGTAAGAAGAACCACTTTATTGGCATGGTTACTGCACCTGGTAGGATGCATCTGCTACAGTTGTGTTTGTTTTTGTACCGGATGCAAGTTGTTAGGTCACTTACAGTTGTGGTCCTACCACCCCTTTCCACAATTAGTATACCATCAAAGGAGTTACCTGACACAACCAACACCCTATCTACCATCTTACCTTAACAAGGAATCCCTAGGCCTAACTACTTGTGATCCACCTACAGGGACTTCCATCACAAGACTGCCAAATTCTTGTACATTTACCTACTTCATAGTATGGATAGAGCATATAATATTGGGCTGGGAAACTGTAACCATACTAGTGTTGGATTGATTCAAGTCAGTGAGGAGTCCAGCAAAGGCCGTGCTTCCAGTCTACTCTTCAACTCTCTAAATCGACTCCTGTCCTATGTTAGCAAGTAGGACACCAGAAACGAAAATCTTTATCTTCTCCAGCTTCTTCTGAAACTCGAATTCTGGGAGTGACAAGTGCTTGAGCAGGTTAAGTCTAGCTTTGTTGAGCCAATTACCCAGTTTTGAAATATAGTATGCTACCCCAGTTAAGAGGAGACACTCGATTTCAGGCCAGACATGCACAGTGCCAATGTGCAGAGTGTTTTCTTGAATCTTTTCCTGGTTGGATTAGGTCAGTATAATCCAGTTCTAGATCATTTTAATGTCAATGCCCTCTAGTAATAAAACCCTCTTAGGTGTTACGAACCACATAGTCATGTGTCATCCTCCAGCATCCAGGGACACCGATGATGGTAGTTGTGATGGTACTGAATTGAGCAGGTATGAGGATCCTGTCAGAACCCGATAGTACCCTTGTTGTGCAGGAGCTATGGCTACCTTGATGCTAGCTATGGCACTAAGCCCAGATGGAGCTGATGGAGTAACAAAGAGTAGTGGTTACGGGGGCCAGTTCCTGTTTGTCAGTGTTCTTCTCCTGAGTCTTGGCTGGGATTACCAATTCCTTCCCACCACCAGATTCCCTAGCAGTCTGTCTTCCTTTTCTGGGATTACTACTCAGGTGTCTGCTCCGTCTCCTTCCTTCCTTCCTGTCCTCCTCTTTTCTACTTCTTCTTCTTCATGGATGGACTTGCCTTCACAACTACGAGCTACAAGTAAGACTACTCTCCCATCACTGGAGGAGCTACAACTGTTGGACTATTAGGAGGTGGCTGCTAACTTGGAGCGGGCTGGAGGTGCTAGTTTCTGTGGAGCAGTAAGGGGCTTTGGCACATATGCCATTTGTTTTACTATCTGTATAGAAGAGGATTTAGCAGTTCAAGTCACTGTAGCAGTCTCCTTTTCCTTCGAGGGAGTCGGCAGTGGCACCATTTCAGATGAGATGGTAGGGGTACTGGAGGGTGTAGTGGAGGGGGAGGGCAGTAGCGTGGAGATATCTTACCCTGCATAGTCTCTATCTTGTACTCTAGTTTAGCAAAAATATCTGTTAGTGTCTTCACCGCACATTCCAGTTGGTGAGCCTGTTCCTAGTAATTTACCTGACATTCTGGACCTTTATTACCAAATGCCAGGTCCTGGTTCATCCAAGTCTGGAAATCCTAGATCATATTATCCTGAATCAATTGAGATTCTGAGAAGAGGAGGGGTATTATGTTGCCGTAGTGGATATTCTCCAGGCCTTCCAACTTAGAGCTAATAATACTGCCTGAGTGGGGTCTAGGAGAGAGGATTCTACGTGCATCGAATATCTCGCAAATGTCTGCCATGATTGAGTCCACCTCAACTAAAGTGGCATTAGTAGCCTTGGGTTGGGTACCTGAGAGGTGAACCTCTAGCAGGGTTTTACTTTCCCCTAGGTTCCCTAGAGATTCATACATGTATCCAGGGAAGGGGACACCTAACATTGATCAAAGGCCGCAAGTGATAAAGCCATTGCCAGTGAAGGGATGTGTATACTATTTCCCAGGCCGGTTGCCACAGAGTTGTGTCTATTGTCCAGGCCGATGGGAGTGTTCCAGGCAAACACCTCGGATGTAGGTAGGATATCATGAGTAGCAAGCAGGAATGGTGAAGGAGGTGTAGGTGTGACAATTGATGGGAGTACCATAGGGGGGAGAATGGCCAAGCATGGTCAACATCTAGGAGTAGGCCAAAGAGAGCTGGAACAATCTGCTTTTTCCATCCCTTATTGTTGTTAATGGCCATCAAAAACTGAGGACCAAGGAGGTAGACAATTGATTTTTTAGAGAGGGACACCGACTATGTACAGAGATGCATCCCAGTAGCAGAAGGATTGTAATCCTCATTATTGGAGTCATCCAGCTTTAATTTGGGGGTCTTATAGAGGGCCCTTTTGTCAGATGACATCCTAGTCAGGAAGGAGAGTGTACAACAGCTGGTCCCATGGACATTACCCTGGTAGAGGAAACTGGGCATCTTGCTCTTGATAGCTACAGTGTGAGGAGGAGTAGTAGACCAAGAGCTGGCCTCAACTGTAGTAGCAGTCGAGTTGTCTCTAACTGGAAGGAAGAGAGATTCAGAGACAATAGCCTGGAAATATTAAAGAGAAGGGGGCATTGGGGGCTGGAGAGTATTCTGAGCTGAGGTCGGAGTTAAACCAAATGAATAGTCCCATAGTAGAGCGTTTGTTCTAGTCACATGTGACTGAACAGCCTCCTCCCATTAGGAGACCATGCATCAAAAGCTCCACTTCTTTCGTTGTAGTAACAGTTACATCAGCGATGGCTTGCCGAATTTGCTGATTACATTACGTGTTCACCATATTCTGATACCCAGGGAACTGGTAAAACTGTAGGAAACTAAAGTCCCCTTGAGGTGCGATATAGCACTGTGTAGTTGTAGGGATGAGGCCACGGTTGGCCCAGGTGTAATGTGTTCACAAGGTTCTAGTCACGTTATTGACGATAGGTATGATAGTTGGTAGGTGCTCCGTGCCACCAGAGAGAAAGCAAGTGCTGAGAACTACAATAGACTTTGACGGTGTACTTAGAAAGTAAAGAAGTAACCACTCAACCAAGTATATTAAAATATTATCTGTCGAAGTCTGCCTTTTATATTGTAGAATCGGGGGGTCTTTAAATATACAAATTAGTTCATATTCTAGTATGAATGCAATGAATCAAAGGCATCAAATGATATACTTTGGTAAAATAAACTACGTATTAAAATGATACTTAAAACAAAATATAAAGCAAAACCAAGTATCAACTGATGCTTAAAACAAACTAACTATCAAAATGATACTTAAAACAAAACATAAAACATAAAACAAAACCAAGTTATCAAACGATACTTAAAACAAACTAAGTATTAAAGTGATACTGAAAACAAAACATAAAACAAAATCAGTATCAAAGTGATACTTAAAACAAAACATAAAACAAAAGCAATAGCCAAGTATCGATACCGGTTACACTCCGCAGTAGGTATGAGAGACAAGGCTACATGGGTAGTCACAAGCGAGGAGGAAGGGTTAAAGTCAAAACAGATGGGGGACAATATACTTGAGAGAGGCTGAGAATACATAGAAGAGGAGGCTGTCGAAGATGCCATCCTCACCTAAGACCACACCTACTCATTACTGGGACCAGGCCAGAGATATCTCACACAGAAGTGACTTGTAAGTGAAAACAACTGCTTATAAGCAACTGCCTAAATGAATAATACAAATAAGTAACAGTGATGAAGCTTTTATTGTGAGTGAAATAAGGTAAGGTATTGGTATACCCACTTCCGAGATGGAATGAAAGCAAGGATAAGGAAAGTACTTAGAACTAAGTGTAAAGAGCTAATCCTCCTCCACCATACTGGCCTCCATATATAGTGCTATTTCTGCCACTAGTTATTTGACTCCAAGTGGTCAGATACACAAAACTAAATTATAACAAATTAGTAATATGACTAAAGCAGTTACAGGCACAAAACCCATAAGCGCAAGGAATACCCTTAAAGTATACTTGCAAGGCACCCTCACCAGACACATGTCACATGACTCATAATCGAGTCATGTGCAAAACATAGCAAATCATAAGTTAAACAAGTCCTATGACCGCAATGGTCATGTGTGTAAAAGTACATGACTCATAATCATGAGTCATGTAAAAACTATTTTCTTACTAAGCTATGTTCGTGACATTCTCATGATTATTTCCAGTGTCTTTTCTTGTCTCAAATGTTCTATTGTTTTAAACTGATGACATCCTTTACCTATTGTGGTATAAAGGTCTTGGTTTTTTGATATGAATAGGCTTTGCTTGCAGTAAAGCAACATTTCCAACAGGGTCCTGTCTTTTGGGAAAGGTTTGCCATTATCTTATAGTTTTACCAACTTATTTTTTCTTTTAAGCTATTCTCGGTCTCCAGAATGGCTTTTAGGATTTGCTGTAAGAATTCAGTGTTGAATTTCTTCAATTCCTTGCCACCTAGTATAATGCTGGTTATGAGGATTCGCTCAGCGACTTCTGTTGTGTCATATCAGTTTGTATTCTAGTCTATTGACACATGAAGTGGACTAACTACTATTTTCAATTCTCGGATAACTACAATACTTATTGCAATATCTGTGCTCCCAAATGCAGCTGTTCCTCTTTCAGGATCCTCAAGGTTGTCTATTTCCATCATATCCATAGTATTAAGGTATTCAATCACTAGCTGTGCAATTCCATTGCTGGCTTTGATGTAACAGTCTGCAGCTCAGTGGTTGAATAGTAATATCCTGACCTTGGCTCCATAATCTTCGTCAATTACGCTAGCACTGGCAGAGATACTGCTTTTAACTGCAATATATTAGGCAGAAATAACCCGATGAACTTCTATATTGTCTAGACCAATCAAAATTCATTTCTGTAGACAGAAATTGTCTAGAAAGGCTTAGACTTCACAGGTTTCCTTTATGACTACTAAGAGTTAAGTAAAATATGTAATGTAGAATTGAATTGTCAAGACAAGATTATATTGTTAAGATCTCTTCTCTGTTGCTTAATGATGTTTAAAGCTTGGAAGGCACTGCGATATTTATATTCCGCATCAGAGTTTTTACAGACTATATCTATACATTATACAACTATGTACCTTTCTGATTATAACTCACAAATTTCGGCATTCTTAAAAGATGCGAATGCCAGGAGATCTTGAAAATCACCATACCCTCTTCGGTAATTACAACATAACTAACTGGAAACCATACTGTTCTCAATAGTAATTATCCGATCCTTAGAGTCTTAAAACTTGTAGCCTAGTTCTCAAGTCGAACCCTGTTGGCCCCAGTTGTCTCCATGATTGATCTAAAGATCAGTTTCATCTGCGACTTGTATCTGCAAAGGTAGTCGTAATCGTAACAATTCTAGGTCACCTACTTTCAAACTTTCATAACTCCTTATCCAACCAATAGATATCCTCCAGAAAAAATCCTACTAATTCGCAGGAAGCTATTCCACCATATTGACTAATAATTCCTTGGTCGGCAACCCTTGATTACTCTGAGTAATAGGGTTTCAATTGCTATTGTAGTATTGAGAGTCATTGCCATATCTACAACATGTTCTAAAACCTAGTTGTAACACTCCATGAACTCTATTGACTTCTATGGTAGTGTTCCTCAGAGTTCTAGACTCTTCTGGTTATTGTAGAATGGATGTAAAAGTCTTGGTCTCTCGTTGAGATTCTTTGTTATGCGATACCATCTCTTCATTTGAAATCGTCTAATTACCTATCGCGTATGTCAAAGATATAACATCTTTGAAGCCTAGTTACTTTCTTAGAGGTTGACAGATTTACTCCATTACACTTTCCAGACCTAGCCGAAGGTCCCCTCCCATATATCATGCAAGTAGGATCTGGTCAGATAGACACCCGCGACATATATGGCAATAATCTAACACCTTCATTTCTGTAGCATTCTAGTCACAGGACGTAACTGAGATTGATATGTGTGATAATGCATGGAACCTGTAATAGGACCAGAGAGAAGTGTTGGAGAGTGGTGATTTCGATTCCAAGTAGCGCTTTCCTAGTTATGGTGATTCCTGGATATCTAATGCCAGTATTCCTAACATGAGCTCTCTCCTCTTCAGGCTTCGCCTTGAATTCCTTTTGAGTACATATAAAATAAATTGAAAATTGAAAATTAAATTAAAAGAATAAATCATTAAATTTCAAATATTATCTCCTTTAGGGCCCGATGAGAGAAGGGTGAAAAACGTTCTACGTTTGCTTGGCTATGGTAGGAAAATGTTTTCTTTATCGTCCTTCTTCTGCCTATCATGGCATTTCCGGATTATCAGGATAGAATTCTTACACTATTTCGCTTACATTATCCAGGCCTGTGGCAGGTTCGCAGGTGTTCTCATCTTCGAAACAACCTTCCTATTTAACAATGTACCATAGTTCACGTACCTCCCCGTAGCAACTGCATACACTCTTTCGGTAAGAGCCTATCTTGCTTCTTAAAGTTTTCTCTACTTACCATTATAAGTCACCTTTAATATCCTCTCGCTCTCTGGAAGCTTTTTGTCAATCCACCCGTACTGACTCACTATAAGGTTCTAACAGAGATACAGGGAACACTGGGTGTATGTTCTATTGATCCTAAATATTGAGTTTGCAGGCTCGCTTTTCTCAATTTCCCCAGATCTTGATTGGTCCATATAATTGTAGACTCAGTTTCTTTGACTTCCGACATGTACGAATGTTCTTTTCATTTAACATTACTTTGTCGTCAATTTTGAAGTCAGGTTATTGCTTGGCCTTCCTATCATAGTTCTTGGCCATAGCTTCTCGTGTCCATTGGAGTAACTGCCTTGCTTGCTCGTAGATCGTCTTCATCCTGATAGCTTAAAGTGTCGCTCCTGGATTGTACGTCTCGCCTTCTTTCATCCATTCAGTTTGTAGATAGAATCCATAGTCTGCATAGAATGGGGTTATTGCATGTGCATTGGTGGCCGAGCTTTTCTACTATTATTCAGCTAGAGGTAGAAATTGGTACCAGTCATCCTGATTATGGTTGAAGAAACTTCACAAGTAACATTCCAGCAATTAGTTGGTTCGTTCAGTTTGTCTGTCTGTCTGTAGCTGGTATGCTGTAGACATCTTTCTTTTTATGCTTAATATTTTGCCCAATGATTCCCAAAATTCTCCAGCAAACTTCGAGTCCATATCTCAGACAATTTCTATTGGTAAGGTATGTAGGTTCCATATTTCCTTTATAAAGACTGGAGCCACATCCTTTGTGGTGGCTGTTTCTTCTAATCCAATGAAGTGAGCCATTTTTATACACAGGTCAACTACTACCATAATTTGAGTACAACCTTGACTTTTCGGTAACTGTGTAATAAGGTCAATAGAAATTGATACCCATACTATATAGGGTATTGACAGAGGTTGTAGTAGACCATTTATTGTGTATCATAGATATTTTACCGTGTTGACAATCATCACACGACCATATGTAATTGTCTACCCAATCTTCAAGACCTTTCCAATTGAAGTCCCTCATAATTATATTGTGGGTTGTTTCTTGTCAAAAGTGTCCTCCTATTTAAGAGTTGTGACACCCTTCAGCTATTGTTGTATAAAGGTCCCAGTTCTTTAATATAAATAGTCTTTACTTGTAGTAAAGCAACTCATTGGATAGAGTCTAGCTTTTTTGGAAAGCGTTTGCTGTTATCTGGTAGTTTGTCCAACACATTTTTTATTGTAAGCCATTCTCCATCTAGAAAAACTTTTAGGATTTGCTCCAAGAATTCCAGATTGAATTTCATCAATTCCATATGGGCTAGTGTAGTACTAGTCATGAGAGTTGAGTCAGGTATTTCTGTTACATCATACTAGCGTGTATTCCAGTCTTTTGATAGATGTAACCGGCTGACTACCACTTCCAATTGCTGGATAGTAATAGCACTACTTGTGATGTCTTTGCTGCCCAATCCTGACTTGCCTCTTTCAGTATCTTCTATGTTGTCTATTTCCATCATATTCGCAGTATCCAATTTTTCTACTACTAACTAGACAAGTTGATCACCAGCTTTGATATGACAATCCAGGTTTCGGTAGTTGAATAGCAATACTTTAAGTTGATTCTTTGGTATAATCTTTGCCAATTATACCAGCACCAGTAGAGATACCACTCTTGACTGCTAATTCGCTTCATAGAGTAATCTTTCCACAAGTTCTAACCCATAACCCGCTT
>NW_003299103.1:567321-568582 GCF_000151645.1 Tuber melanosporum
CGAGCATTACAGTGTAACTTCAGGTAATATCCCCTTGGGATAACCCGCTTAAGATACTGGTCCTAACGATAAATTGTCCACCTGCTAGGACTATATCTTCCTGCTTGGCATAAAGATTGTGTCCTGTTACCATCCTTAAACTATTAGTTGATAACCTTACTGTTGTATCTAACAATTTTACTCGAATCGTGCAGTGTAAGTCATTCCAATTTGCCATTTCCAGTTTGTCACCTGTACTTATATCGTCGGCTGTACTGCTTGTTATTTGACATATTTCAATTCCCCTTCTACAGTTCTTATTAATAAGCAGATTTGGAAATATTCGGGTTTCAATCTTGCTTGTTCGCGATTTGCAGCTCCCTCCTCAGAACTGTATTCCGGCTATCAACTGAGTGTATCAGGTTTGCCTCCTCTTGCACCTGGGCGGTAAATAATTTTGAAGTTGTAATTTACTAACTTCTGCGCCCAACAGAGTTGATGGCCACTTCAGACCTTAGAGGTTAGAAAATATTAGAGATTTTGGTGATCACTGTACACAGTTATTGGTTTTGCAGTTCCAACTAGGTATTGGTACTATTATTTTAATGCTTCTAATATAGCCAATAGTTCTTTGTCATAGATTTCATAATTCTGCTCTACAGAATTTAATTTACCAGAATGAAAAGCTACAAGATGTAGTTTTTTCTTGATAAAGTGGAGGAAAATGTAGTCTAAAGTGAAGTCGTTAGCATCCATTTCGACTGCTATTTCTTTTTCCAAGAAGAAATGGTATAAAATTGGAGCTGAAGTAAATCTTCTCTTAAGCTCCTGAATGGCCTTTTCCTGTTCCAGGCCCCACTGGGTATTCTTCAGATTACTCTTCAAGGTTTTTGTAATCGGAACATAAATCTTCGAGAGGTTTTCTATGAAATGCTAGTAGACGTTCATGAACACTTGGAATATTTGAATCTCCTTGACTGACATAGGTAATTTCCAGTTTAATACTGAATTCACCTTTCAGGTACTCATAAATACCCTATTGATAGCTATTATGTAGCCTAAACATTCCACCTCTTTAACATAGAAAAAATATTTCTTTATTGAAATCACAAGCTGAAAATCTGCCAATCTTTATAACACTTTTGTTACTACCTTGATATGTTCCTTATCATTTTACAGTAGATAAGAATCTCATCCATATAACATACCACTCCAAGGTTTAGAAATTCCCGAAGGACATCATTTACGCCTTGACCCTGTTCACTCTACGCTGAACTTGCTG